>NC_089760.1:33925000-34125000 GCF_040412425.1 Macrobrachium rosenbergii | reverse complement strand
AAAAATATTCTTATCCAAAGTCATGACTATTAGTGTTGTGTGATATATCATCTGAAGATATTTTGCTGAGTTTTTGCCACTGTAAATAGCATTTTGCCAGTGCAGTTTTAATCATTAATTTGCTGTTGAAAAAGTTTGTATGCCAAAAAATTATTTCATTAGTTTGGTAATAGGATCATTGGGTCAAGTAGTTAGCCTTTCACAACCTTAATGTATCCCTTTCTGGAAAGTCCATAAGGTACTCGTTATATTGCATCAAATTTTTCCTGCATGTGATGTACCATATTGTCAGTGGGTAATTGTTGTTATCATGAATCTCTTCAGTCTAAATCTAAGAAGTATTTACAAATGCTGAGTTTTACAAATACTGCTGTATTACAGAAAATTCTGTGATTTTCCTGTTAGACATTTGTATAAATATACCAACAATTCACAAAATAAACTATATAAAATAGTTGCTTTTTCCCAGTCATATTTGTAAATACTAAGTATTTCTAAATAACTGCAAATTTGGCAACAGTAATCTTATGAAGCCAAAGTAGTTGCCAAAAGTTTATGAGAAATTCTACGGTAAACAGAAAAGAACATTTAAAGGTGTTTTATAATGTGTTGTTGGAATCATTGATAGTACTGGGTAACACGTAGTAGGATGTTTTGTAACCCACAGAATTCATGAAATAATGGTTCAGGATTGTAAAAAGTTTCCATGACTTTTGAAGTAATAAAATTGGTTGATGATCATAAACTTGTTACTCATGGGTGAAGGAATCTTATTTAGGAAATTTAGGATGCTTTCATGGTATTTTAGTAATATAGGATAGGCCTTAAATATTGAGAAGCTGAGTTCAGGGGTTGAATTAAAATACTTGCAAATGAACAGGACATAATTTTATTCATTAAAGCTAAGCTCCTGTGTACTTGTGTAGCTGGTACTGTACTAAGTACATTTGTCTTTTCTCATTGCTACCCTCTTTGTTGCTTCACTTTGCAGTGTGTATATAGTGTGTGTAGGGTTGTGATTGGAACTGTCATTTATAATTTTAAGAAGGTTCAAGTACTCAGGAATTTTATTGCCCATTAAGTAGACTTGTGAAATTGTTTATTATTATTTTACAGCTTACTATGGCTAAATTCGAAAGCTAGTTTTATAGAAAATTTCAAATAAGTTATGCAAAATCTTTCAGACTGTGGGAAGCTGCTGGAGAAAGCTGTTTTAAAATAGAACTAATTTCTATAGAAACCCATTAAGATAATTAGCTTTATTTCATGTAAAATGAACCCAACTACTGCACACCAACTTGAAGAGTTCAAAGCAGATAGGTTCCAATGCCCATCTGGAAGAGTGAGGGGAAGGGAGGATGGCACTGGAGATTATGACAAATGGGTTTGTATCAAAACCTTTAAAAGCCTAGTTTATCTGAAAACAAGAATCATAACTTAGCGTATATTGCAGTTGGATGAGGGACATAACAAAAGAACCTCTGAATGGAATAGAAAACTCAGATGCAAAAAAAAGAAATTCCCATAGTTGGAAGACAGTGGAGCCAATGATGATCTTGGAAATCCTGGTAACTTTCATAAGCAATAGATGCAGTGCAAGCCATATTCCTGGATAGTAAAACCAACCAAGCACCTGAGGTGAAAGGCAGGTACTTTAAGAAAAACACACCTAGTAAGATTAAACAGTAGACAAGAAGAGGGAACTTGAAGCCTTAGTATATTTGAAGCCTTAGTGTATTACTCTTGAACTGTAGAAGGACCTCCTGAGAAACACCTTAACTATGCACAACCAGAAAACCATGGAAGCCAACACAAAAGAGAATTCTTGAGAGACAACCAGGGAAAGACAGTAAAGCAAAGGCAGCAGATGCAGGTGGCTCTCAATAATACGAAAAAATAATGTAAGAGCAAGCACAGCAAAATGTTGCTAACATCTAGTACAGTCTTCATTCACGCTCTCTTTGGCTCCCTCAGGGAGTGAGACTCTGCAGAAGGAAGCATGCTGGACAGGACCTTAAAGGTTGTGTTCCAACATCATTGCGACCACAAGTATAAAGAACTTGAGGGAGAGGGATGGCCTCACTAACCCAAGTCATAACCATAGCCAAAGGCAGACCATCAGCCAGAAGAGACTGGCACACCCAAGCCCCTTCTCAAGTCACTTCAGTCAGGGTGGGATCTCACTACAGAAAAAGCAGAAAACCATCTTTCCAACAGACCATTTAAGTGACGAATGGACCATAACAGTTGGTAGAAACCAAACAAAACTTTCATGGACAGGGAGGTAGAGAACCTGGAGAAAATTCTATATCCAGAAAACCTCTCGTAACTTAAAGAGCAGAGTAGTGGTCAGTGTCCAGTGCTCAAAAGGTCAACAAAAAAAAGTACTGAGACCCATGCTTGCTAGAGATAGCTCAACACCACTATCTCAATACCCTGCTCTGTCATCAAGGCAGCAACTTAGGCACCATGAAAAGGATGGATGAATGGGCAATAAAGAGAGATGAGCAGAGCAGAGGTAAAGAGATCTATGGAATTCATCTTGAAGAAGCTAAACAGTGGCAAGGATGACCAAGATGAACAAGACAAACAAGAAAAGATAGCATATAAAGCACCCTGAAGATGTCGACTTTTGACAAAACAGCACAGGAAGGAAGGAGTAGCTGAAAAACCTGAACCTTGGTCCCAGTGGCAGTAATAAGCTTGCACACACAACATTTTAAGGCAACCACTGAAAACATTATCCACTGGAAATTTGTGTGTAGGCTACAGTTCATTATTATAAATAAGAATAGGACATTTATGCTAAAATAAACCAAAACTGGAGATACTAGACATATTACTGAATACTGGAGAAGTAATGAAAATATCTCGTACATTAGGCAAAGGGAAAAAAAGTTTCTATCTACAAGCCAAGGCATGATACATAATGAATTAAAAATAAGCTTATGAATACCAAAAGAAAAATAGCATGTACCCAGAGGGACACATCTGCAGTGTGACAATGCTACGATGACCAAAGTGAAAAGCTGTTTAAAGAAAAAAAAAAAATCACCAAACCCATAAACCTATACATGAACTCTTCTGAAAATATGAGTGTGGAAGAGTACAAAATAGAGAAATATTTAAAATAGTGCAAAAACTGAGGAAAATTTGTATATACATACTTGGGATGAACCGTACATGTGATGCAGCTGAGCTTTCCTGAAGAATAAGAGTTGATGTATGCAGAAAGTGGACTATAGGTTGGACATGCATAGTCAACCATTCTCCTTTCAACAGAAAGAAGACTCTTCATGTCAGTGCAGCTGGGTTTGTTTCACATGAAATAATCCTGATTAAGAGTGATGCATTTTCATGAAATAAATTTAAAGGTTTAAAAGTTTTGGAATGATATTAACCCTTTAACGCCGACTGGACGTATTTTATATCGACAAACGTTGTCTGTCGGGTGCCAAGTAACGTAAAATATGTCAACTACAAAAAGTTTTTTTAAATATTCGCGGAAAAATACTTGTAGGCCTCGTTTGCAAAAAATTTTAAATCAGCGCCTTGAGGGATACTGGGAGTTCACGGATCATGCTGTTGTTTTGTTTACAAGCATGACCCAGCTGCGCATGCGTGAATTTCTTTCTTATCCCAAAAGAAAGCATCAGCTAACTCTGCTGAAAATATCAGAAATTCTTTAGTCACTTTGTCGTAACTTTTGCATCGTTTTCTATTAGCCTTTACATAAAGATTTATATATGAAAATGTGCGCAATTTCATGTAGAATACAGCTAAAAATAACTCATGGTTGTAGCTTTTATCAATTTTGACATATTTTCATATAAATCTTGATAAGTGCCAAAATTTCAACCTTCAGTCAACTTTGACTTGACTGAAATGGTCGAAAAATGCAATTGTATGCTAAAACTCTTACATTCTAGTAATATTCAATCATTTACCTTCATTTTGCAACAAATGAGAAGTCTCTAGGACAATATTTCGATTTATGGTGAATTTTTGAAAAAAAACTTTTTCCTTACATCTGCTCTAACTCTGCTGAAAATCTCAGAAATTCTTGTCACTTTGTCATAATTTTTGCACTGTTTTGTATTAGCCGTTACATAAAGTTTTATATATGAAAATGTGTGCAATTTCATGTAGAATACAACAAAAAATAGCTCATGGTTGTAGCTTTTATCAGTTTTGAAATATTTTCATATAAATCACGATAACTGCCGAAATTTCAACCTTCGGTCAACTTTGACTTGACCGAAATGGTAAAAAAATGCAATTGTAAGCTAAAACTCTTATATTCTAGTAATATTCAATCATTTACCTTCATTTTGCAACACACGGGAAGTCTCTAGCACAATATTTCGATTTATGGTGAATTTTTGAAAAAACTTTTTTTTACGTCTGCACGTTACGAATTCATGCATCATTTTGTGATAATATTTTCTCTGTGTTGCTTTGATCGTTTTACAATTTGTTATATACCAAAATCATTGCAATTTAGTGTACAATACAACGAAAAAAAATAGCTCATTAGCTTTAACTGTTTTGCTCACAGTGCGATTTGTATACAATTATATATGAAACTTTTTTTCGCGCTGTCATATATTCCAATATTTATATATGATAATGATATTTTTTTTCATTTCTGATGGTTGCATACTAAACTTCAGGCAATGAGAAAAAAAGGAGCCTACAATGAACTCTTAATCTTAAAAACTAAGCATGCTGTGATTTTTTGAAAAAAACTTTCTTTCCGCTTTGGCGCTAACTCCCAAACCGCGCTGGCATACAGCAGACACTTTTGTAAATAGAGGCTCGGCGTTTAAGGGTTAATTTTGGATGTGATAAGTTGGTTTAATTTGTAGACTCTCCAGCTTTTCTTAAAGAAGCGGTAATCAGAAAAGGAAGAATGTATTGAGTGCACAGCAAGGTCATTGTTAAGGCTGAATACTGGGGAAGCTGCTAAGACATGCAGTTTATCAAGGTTACAATGTTTACATATTTGTTAGCATAACAAGAAAGCATCACATTTTAAAACAAGCTTGCGATAATGGGAAAAGACAGTGCCTTTATGTGACAGAAGTCTGGTCTTTTCACAAGAAAGAAAATGTTTTCTAAGAGGTGAGTTTCTGAGCTAAGTTTATGGCTACTTTTATGATGGGTATTTTGCTTATTACATTTAACATTTCACATTTTTTATTGCATGGTCACCCAGTCTCAGACTTTGAATATCCTCGATGACATATTCAGTAACGGGAATCTAAATGAAGATTTGGTAAGGCAGCCTCTTCATTAATGTAACTGTAGAATGTAATGGTTGGTGCTGTAGTTTAGAGCAATATTTTAATATTGGAACACAGTACAAACATAAAATCAAACAGTATTTAAATTCACATATACAGTATATCATAATGTATTTATTGACAGGTGACATATTATAACCTGTACAGTATTATAGAATATTTCAAATATGAACTGAAATGTGGTGCAGTGTCAAGATTATTATTGTTAGTAGTACAGTAGTAGTATTTTAGAGTAGTGTCATGAGACCTCTTAATCATTGTTAGACATTAATAGTGATTTCCTTAAAGATTTGTTCTTAAGTGAGAATGAAAGAGGGAACAAGGTAAATATACTGCAGTAGGAGTAGAAGGGATGCTACAAGAACATTTAGTACCCTTTAGTGTGCTGCAAAACAAACTGCAAGCAGTGCTTGCATAGGGCTTATAATTTCCCATTAACATTCTTGCTATGGAATCTAGTTTTATTTAATTTTTAGAAGTATTTCATGAAAACTAGTTTTATTGTAAGTGCCCCCACAGACCTTGGCATATGTGTTTGTTAAGTTTAGAATATTATAGATCCATATTCATTCAGTAATGAACTCAAGTGGTGGGGATGAATTAATTATGTATAAATACTTTTGATAAATTTTGATTTTTATTGCATTAAAGTGAGGGCACAAACATAGTAATAATGTGATGAACTATATATTAATGGTTATTTTTATATGTAATGTGGATGCTCCAGGTGTTAATATGCCTCTTTTTATCCTGTGTCACTTTTTCTCTTATTATTTCATCATATTCATGGTAAAGAAATATGTAACAACTTCCACAGTTGCATTTTAGGTAAAGATCAAGATTTTTAACCATAATGATGAAAGTAATTAACACCTGTATGTTTTGTTTACAAGTCTTGTAGTATTTTGAGGCATATTTTACTTTAGGTAAATGTAGTATAGATTATTTTTTGGTATTCTGTATAGTTGGGTGACATTCATCATACACAAAATATGTTGAAAGGCATTTATTTATTGTATACAAATTTTTTTATTTCAGTATTTTTCTCTTTTCACTGTCTGAATATTGTAAGTCTGTGTGCATATAAACATATTACAAGTCTTTTTAAAGTTACCAACATCTTTACACTGGTAAAGAAGGCAAGTGGAGTTGTGGTTTCTCGATGAAGAGTGAGGGAATTGGATAGATTGATCTCTCTCACAAGGGCTAGACACCAGTCTTAAATGGAGAATCCTTTACTTCTCACTGTTTCATATATGGTGGATGTATGTATCTGGTTCTCTCTAATGAGTTCCAGTTATTTCAGGAAATTTCTTTTTTATTAAAATTTTTACATCAAAGTCTTGTATGTGGCTGTTAGCCAAACTTCTTGCTTTTAGCTGTACTCCTTCCTCTCTAAGCTTATTTTCAGTAGATAAGGTGCGAGGCTGAACTCCAGTAAACAAAAACACTGTTGATTAGCAGATCTCATACAGATTTTCCACCCCATCAACCCCTTCAGGTGGATGGGACTCTGCTGAATGATTCTAAAGCTTTAACTATTCTAGGTGTAACTTTTGACTCACATCCTACTTTTGAGAAACATACAGCAACGACTGTCAGCAAACGTTGCAAGAAGGTTAGGTATTGCCTGTAAGGCCTCAAGTATTTATAGCTGATAAAATCAGTGCAACCTGTTTTAGGTCATTTGTCCTTCCTTTACTACCTTTACTAGAATACTGTTCTCCGGTAGGGACGTCTGCTTCTGCTTGAGATTTATCTCTTTTAGATAGAGTGGTTTGTGATGGTAGGTTTTTGTTCCCTAAGATTAGTATTTATGACTTGGACCATCAACAGATGATCTTGTGTGTCAACTTTTCATAAGCTATAAATTTAACAGATCTTTCACATTCACAAGTGATCCTTGATCCCTTTTTCCTGCTGAGAGCAACCAGATTTGCAGAACAGTAGCACTAATATGCAGTAATTGTGCCTTGCCATTGAACTTCTCAGTGCCAGAGGTCCTTTATTCCTCACACCATTTGAATGTGGAACAGTCTTCCTGGTGATTGCAATTGGGACTTCAAAAGTTCAAGCGAAGATGCAATGTATTAGGTACTACCATAATACAATTCTCCTTGCATTTTAATTTACATGCATTTTTATATATTTATTAATTTGTTAATTTATTTCTTTTTAATAAGTGAGATATGTTCTTTGGAAACCTGAATTCCAAGTTAGTGGTCCCTCTGGGCTTGTCCCATATGAATAGGGTTCATCTTCTGAATAGTAATAATAATAATAATAATAAAATAATAATTATAATTAATAATAATAATAATAATAATAATAGTAATAATAATAATAATAGTAATAATAATAATAATAATAATATAATAATAACAATAATAATAATAATAGTTATAAATGCTCATAGTAGCATGAGTCTTGATATGGAGAAACAAATCCACAGTTATGCATGGGGACAAGTATATTTAAGAATAAATCTAAACAGAGAGCTTTCGGGAGTCGAAATCTCGAAAAGAAATTTTGGCAATCTTAATAATTTCTGTTTATCCAGTCATTACATGTATAAGTTGTGGTATTAAATAAAAGATCCAATGTATTTACCAAGGACAAAGTGTCAGGCCACCTGTATGAGGGAATCGAAATCTCGAAAAGAAATTTTGACAATCTTAATCATTTCTGTTTATCCAGTCATTACATGTTTAAGTTGTGGTATAGTAAATAAGATCCACTGTATTTACCAAGGACAAAGCTTCAGGCCACCTGTATTAGGAAAAGGTTCAGTAAAAACAGCAGCCCTAACAAGAGATTAAGTTGTGAAGAAAAGCATTTCCCTGTAGCATACTTGTGGCTACAGTTGGCTTTACATTATTAGAGTTTTTGTTTCTTGATATAGTGAGAAATATATCGAATGCATCATCATTGGTTATGCAAGACAGTCACATCAAATAAAGTGTGTTTGTTTAAACTGTTGTATGTCATCATTACACATCTACAGATATGTATCATTTGTGCAGGCATTTTTTTATTAGCATTTATTTGAAGTAAATGCAAATGGAATGATTTGTGAAATAAGAGGAGGTTTTTCAAATATGGAATATGTAAACAGCCCTTTTTTGTTAAAATTATTTTTAGCTAATATTCATATTTAGTGTGATGGACTTCACTAAGTTGTTGATGAAAAATAAATGTCTTTCAGCATGTTTTTGAGGTAAAGAATCACCCTGCTAGTAGATTCATCCAACCTGATGCCCACTTGTCAAGAAAGTTTAATGATAATGCTCTAAGTATATTGTTAGAAAATGGTGATTACATTGTCAAATAGTGTTTTGAGGATAATCTTATATACTAAATGCAGTACCATATTTTGTAGCTGGTATGGAATTTTATGTTAAAGTTAACAGATAAATAATGTTGGCTTGTCATTTGGAAGTGCAGGACAACTGTACCTTGATATCTGAAGCTCAAATGTGTGGAATTGGAGGACAGTTGTACTTTGATGTCAGGATCACAATGTTGAAGTGTAAAGAATATGAAAACCCACAGATTCAAGAAAGAGTTTATTTTTACATATAGTTTCAAAACATCATGTCTCCTCACCACACTGAAGGTGAGATGTGATGTCTCAAAACAGTATCTGAAAATACACTTGTTTCTTGCATTAGTGGTGTTTCATCTATAACTATACCATATTTGGTAATATTTCATCTTTAACAATTATGACAAGTACCATTACCTGTAAAAGCTCATATCCTTTCTGTTTCTTTAAAGTTTTGGTTTGTTGTCTGTCCTTGCCATACAGTCACAAAGGTAGTAAGACTAATATTATCCTTCAATTTTCCTCTTTCTTCTTTCACCAAAGTGAACTGATTTGTGGTGATAGAGGCTTTAATTTTTTATTGCATAATTATTAGATTTTGTAGTCTTGAAGACATGAACTTTCATTAATGATAATCTTTGGTTATGCTGTTTCCATATAATTCAACCCTCTTGATAGAAAGGTCATAAATCAGTATTTAGGACTTGCTGAATGTTTTGTTGCTACATGTGCACCTATGACTTCTTCACATGAGATTTACGCTTATCTCATTTTTACTTGAAACTTTTATGTATATTATTTTTTTGCAATGCATTGGTGAAATGGAAGTTCATAGTCAATCAGAGGTCATCAAGTACCTATTCAAATTTTGTAAGCTGGTTTTGATTAAGGCTTACTCTTGTTTTACCTAATACTTTTAGAACTGGAATATTGAAACTATAATCTTTCTTCTCTGCAGACAGATCCCTGGGGATCCCCTGCATCGGGACCTCCATCTCGTGTCACATCCCCTCCTACTACAGATCCTTGGGGGGTCCCACCTGCCAAATCTCCAGAACCACCTATGGGAGGTAGGTTAGTTATTTTGCTTATATAACTTATTATTTTTATTGTACTGAACGTGAATGTATTGCATTATTGATTATGAAAATGTGAGATCACTTTTTTCCCTAACACTTAAACTGAACTCTCATCACAACTTGATGTTGACGGTTCAGCTGCTGATTTTTTGTGAAACTGATAACCTTATGTAGTGTATTACAATATAGGTTATAGATTTAAAGATGAGCAAAAAACTCGGTTTTGAAGGCTAGATTCAGTTTATAAGAACTCATAATTTGTGCTGGAGCAAATGAACATATTAGATTTAAGGCAGGACTTAGACGTTGCCAGCAGTAATGGAAAAAATTACTGGCCTGACAGCAAGCAGATCAGCTGACAAACAGGCAGGTTGGCTGGGTTACACTGTGGTAGGTTGGACAGTTTGTAGCTGACTGACAGCAAAATTGGCTAATGTTGGGGGTTACTTCACAGCTACCAAGGAGGAGGAATATCATGTGAAGTACAGGTGAAGCTGGAAACACCAAACAGAATTGGACGTACCTGTGACAGCATTCTGATATGTTTAATTTAGTATGACCTTCTCTTGTACAGCCGGTCTTCAAAGTTCAGGCACACTTTTCAGTGAACTTCTTTCACCAATAGATATTTTTTTCTTTTTAAAATCACATAGAAACCAAACTTTACAATCAGAATAAGATTAATATTCATAAAAACACTATATATAAAACTGGCAGAAAAATAATGTGGATTGTTAAAATTTAATTAAACATTTTGAAACCCAAAACTATCTTTTAGTGAAATTAGAAGATAGAAGTACAGAGCATGTTGATCTTCAAAATTAATTGTGCTTTTGCATTCGAATATTTATATTTTGAGACTCAAATAATTAAATTAATGTTGATACCTGTAGATATTCGTTTCAATCTAAAATGAGGAGTAAGATTTCTTCTGTATTTGAGTGATACTGTTCGTCATGATGTCACTTATCGTGTGTGTGGGAAACCAAACCATTTAACGTAAATCGGTAGACTGTCAACTTTATCGAGATGGGGCTTTACTGTTGGCGTCCCAGGAAAACTTGGAAAGTTTTAAATAAAATTACGTGAAGAAAGGGTTATGTGGGTAAAAGTTAAATAAAAAAATTAATATGTAGAATTTAAAAAGGGTAGGACTGACAATCCAAATAATAACATGCCACAAACGATGAATTTTAGCCAGCCCTTTTTTTTTTAATGTATGCTTTATTTCATAATGTTCCGTTCATAAGAATGAAGGATTTATTGTCATAACGTATATATCATAAGAATTGTCTATTAATATTATCATAGGCCTATTATAAAGATGAGACTATTAGACATCTCTTTATAATCTAGGCCTATTATAAAAATGACTATCATTATAGGTTTATAATATGAATTAAATATTTGTATCAATATAGGTCTATTATACGAATCTTGGTTTTATTTCATTAGAGACATATATTCAGTGCATATTTTAGGTAAACTTTGTTTTATTCTAGTATATCTTTCCTTTGTTAATGATCCATCTACACTTCATAAAAATGTTAATGAAATTGTCATATGAATACTTTTGTATGTACAGAGAGAGGGAGCAGGCCTAGGATCTATGCTGATTTTCTTCTTCATCATCGTAATTATGATTTTCTTCATCTTTTACAATTGTTTTATCACTTATAGCTATTATCCTGAAAACATCCAACCATCAGGGAAGAGCGGAAGAATTACTGCAGTAGTCCTAATATATATTACTGCAGTAGTCCTAATATATATTACTGTTCTAGAGGAAGTTTTAGTGCCATCAGTGGAAACCCCGTTATTCCCCGAGCCAGAACCAATATATGTAGTCATGGGCAACTCTTCTTTCCATATTGCCCAAACTGTAAAAGAATGGTTTAGAGAACATCCACACATAATCAGAATTGAATGGCCAGCAAAGTCAACCGACATAAATGCCATTGAAAGTATTTGGATTATATGCAGTAACTAATAAAGGGGATGCAAGTAATGCCAAGACTGGGAATCACGTAATAAGACTTGCCAAGTCAGTCTGGGAGTCACTTAATTGAAAACGGAACGAAATAAACATTTGTGAAATGAAACAATGTTCAGTCTAAGTGATTATATGTTAATTGACAAATATATTTTGTATTTTTATGCAGTAATTGTTTGATTATGCACTACACTCATTGGTTTACTTATCTACTTATTTATTTACATTTGTTTCTCTATAAGAAAAATATAGGTTTATGTGAAAAATGTTATATGGATTGTAAATATACTGTTGAGTACAGATATATTTATTCGTATTATATTCAATATATCATTTACATAATACTTTAAAGGACAGTATTGTAGTTAGTCACAGCAATGCTGAGCAAACAAATATATATGAGTATAGTCAAAGAGTGGGAATTTATTTTAAGAAGTGCAAGCCGTGCAGCCTACACACCACTAAGCTCGCTCTCTCTCTCTCTCTCTCTCTCTCTCTCTCTCTCTCTCTCTCTCTCTCTCTCTCTCTCTCTCTCTCTCTCTCTCTCTCTCTCTCTCTCTCTCTCTCTCTCTCATAGTATTAGCATCTGCTAAAACCAATAAGAACAAAAGTGAAAACATTAGAAAGAAATTTGAATGATAAAAAAAAGCAGTGCACTCATTATCTCATCTGAGTCTACTTTTTCCTTTAGTAGGCTACATATGACCTGGTGACAGTCTTGAGTGAGATCTCGTGAGGGACGGTCTCATGAAAGTTGCCAGCTACTATATTGTAAACTCTTGTCCAAAACACATGGAAAAGTGTGCCAGAACTTTTAAGAGTGGCTGTACAACAATAGAACAATGTGCAGGTGACCATTCCCAGCCTTTCTCACAGGTTAGCATGCTTCCTCACAGCTGGTGTATAACATGTGGCTCCTTATGGAAGTTCATGCACTGTATATTTGGCAGTGCTTACCTGTCAGCACTATTCAGATTTGCTGAGGTATCTTGGAAAAATGACAAATTATAGTGAAAAGCCACTAGCATACATAACATACTAAAAGGTAGTTAGTTTACAGAAACATAAAAATTAGGGAAAAAGTCCTAAAGGCAAGGTTATCACGTCATAAAAATAGCAAGGTAAGCAAATGCAGTCAGTAATGGAGTGATTTTGTAAATATGTAAACAAATATTGGCATAATGCTGTACAGTACTGTAATATAAAAACTAATTACAAAACTTTCTACTTAAGAGATAGAAATACCATTTGTTAATATTGGAAAGAAAAAAAAAACAGGATTAATAATTACAAAACTGTATGGAGATGGAAATTCACATTTACCTTGTGTGTTGCACAATCAAAAAATATCCTTATCAGAGAAAGAAAGCTATAATTGCAGAAGCCAGTGACAAGTAACTGCCTGCTAATACATTGAAATCCCACTTTTAGCACTCAGAAGTAGAAAAGGGAATGGAAAAAAATGAATTTGAGTAAAATTAAAGATAAATTAGGCAATCCTGAAAAGAGGATGCAGTTTGGGAAATTCTACCCAACTGTTAACAGTGCTGAAAAAAAAAAATAACAGGTGATCAGTGAAAACCTGAGGACCTAGGTGGAGCATGCACCGTGCCACTAATGACTTGCCTGTTAGGTGAAGGTGGGCAGTGTATGGGGATACTTGAAGGAAATAAACTGTACAGTAATTATATGAAGCTGTCAGTTTTGTTGTTAAGTAACAGATAATTAAATTTAGATGATTTTTCTCTTTATAGTTATAATTTTATCGTAGCTTTTTTTTGAGATTTTAAGTTATATTTTATCAGTATACATTTTCTGTAATTGTGGATATTTATTTCCCATTGGATTGTTTGTGCAGTTATAGTAATAATTTCAAGTACAAAAGCCTCTTATTGAGTATTGTACAGTGCAGAGTTTACTTCCATTTCTCCAGGTATATGTGGTAATGATCCTTGGGCTGTACTTAGTGCTCCTCCTTCTGCTAGTAGAGCCACACCACCAGTAGGTAACAATGATCCATGGAATCCTGTGCCAGCAAAGACTCAGCAGACACGTGACCCGTTTGCTCCTATTTCGCCCACTAATAATGGAGACATTGATGAGTTCTCTGCATTATCTTCGAGGGAGAAACCAGCTAAAAGTTGGTATTCAGTTAGTTTTGAATTTGCTTTTTATTTCCTAATCGGAATCTTATTATGAAAAACTCCTCGTGTAGCTTTGTATTGAATAACCTTTTTTTATGAAAAGTTCTTGTAATTTTGTATTGAATAACCTTTTTTTTTATAACAATTGTCATGGTATTGAGAGAAAACTCTTACCATGCAATTTATGTACCATACTATCTTTGTGCATGTATGAATATGGAAAATTTTGAATATTTATAATTAATGCATGCATATAACTAGAATTTCCCTCCATATTTTTTTGTAACCAATAATCAAATATTGATTCTATGGTTGAGTGGTCAATTCAAGGTTTATGTAGTAATATGAACCCTATAGTTAGTGATCTTAAGATTAATTATCTGTGCAGAACAATTTGTAAAGTGTTGCTATTTTCCTTAACCATTTTGCATCTCCCTACGTATCTGTTTTCTTTCCACAGACGGCCTAACAGATGCGTTCGACCCTGGACTTTTAGCAGAAGGTCAATATATTAGTTTTTATCTCTTGATAAATTGTAGTTTTAACCTATTGTGAATGTGCTTTTGCTTCCAAAACTTCACACATGTAATGGGATTGCTGAACTGGATGAAGATATTTGGAATGAACTCTTTCTTCCCCAGCTCAATACATAATCAGTATATAGTACATTGGACAGTTTTGCTAAAATACTTGAAAAGTTATGGTGGACTAAGGGTAACACTGTACTGTCTGCCTTTATTAAATATTGGTCAATATTTTTTAAAACCTGACCATGTAAAGTGATGCTTGAGGAGTGCAGAAAATTAAAACAGTAGTTTTCTTAATGATATTTTTAGTGCAATTGACAGTGTTGTTTGCTTCCCAAAAATTGACATTTATAGTAAAAAAAATCTAGTGTGCTTAGCTAAGGTAAAGTCACCAATGTCATACATCCCCCCAAACTGAATAGAAACTTCTTTTCAAGCAAAGGATGGTTGAAGTGTCTAGTGTCAGAGGAGGGCGGTTCCATGGTTGGAATTGTTGAGAAACAATGGGGAAATGAATAGTAGTAAAATTATCAGCATATGCTATAAATAACTGAAACCTTGGATACTACATAGATTTCATACCGCTGTAATGTCATTTTATAATTTTATAAGTGCCTCATTCAAGTGATTTTTAGTTCATCAGCAGATGTCACAGTTGTTTGACCCACAGATATTTGATGAATAACCCCGGACCCACCCCATGTATAAAGAGAATGCAGGTCAAAAATAACAGTTATGTATATTGTATGTGTATGTACAAACTTTAGCTACAGTAATTGTCAAGTTTTGGAATCAAATCAGCATAGGAAGCTTTGTTAGAATCCTGTACAGTTTAGCAGAAAAAACTTAAAGCCAAGGCTAACCTAGGTTAACACAGGCCTGACTGGGCTTATCTATCAAATCAGTATGCTAATGTACTTTTTGCTATCCATGTAAGGAATTCTTAAACTATGTTGATGTCTTTCACTTATTCATGAGCCTTATAATATAAACATTTAAATCATTTCTTATGGAGACCAGCCTTGTGAGAGCTAAATAAATTAGCTTAGTAGTCTGGTTAGACTTCTTAATAATAATAATTTTATTCCAGGATCTTACACTGTCAGCATCTATATACAATGTTTTTAGTTACTTGATGCAAGATACTATTCTACCCTGTTCGTCAGAACAAACTCCATATAGATATCTTGTTTTTATGTGTACTAATGAGTTTGTGATTGAAGTATTGTCAGGTTCTCCTTTAATTATGAAAAACATGTTCCTCAGTGCAAATAAATATGTTATTCATTGGCCTTGCTCTTAAAGTTAATTTACAAAGATCTGTACGTGTCCATTTTCTTTATGTGCCTTCCATAGGAGCAAATATTTAACTACAGAGTGAGGATGAACCAAAGGCAGTACCAGAAGGCAGGAAGAACATATTGAGGGAAAAAGTTCTGGGCCCGACTAATGTAAGTCAGGCGAGACTGGGAGTTCCGCTTCCATGAAAAAAAGTCAACATGTGATTAATTGGTTTGAGGTGAAACAAATGATTCAGACTTTGAAAAGTCAGAGCTTGCTATTCAACACCATGGATCTCACATCTTTGTTACAAATGTAACAGAGATGCAGAAGTCAGTAAGGAAGGCCTCTTTATCCATGAATGGATGGTGATGTCTATTTTCACTTATGAATTTAAAAAAAAAAAAAAGGTTTCATAAAACATGAAGAGCTTTGCAGATTTTAATAATTTCATTAACAATATTGAGTTAATTAATTTTTTATATACCCCATTAAAAGGGTAAGCACATTTCTTTTATGCAAGTGCCAATTCATATATAGAGTATTAAAATATATTTCAAGAAAGAAGTGAACCACATCAAAATGAATACAGTATATGACTGAAATCTGTGTGGTTTGGTTAATGTTTTTATTTCTATAGAGGGTTACTGTAAAAGGAATTTGACTGCTAATAAGGCTTTCATTTTAAGGCTTGTGAATAAAAGAAATGAATTCATGTAGTAATATAAGAATTCCGTGTGTGGATGGCAAAACAGCCATAAAGATTTTACATAGCTATGCTAGGTTAACTTAGACCAGAATGGTAGGAATTTCTTTTGAAGGTAACCAAAATATTCTATACAAAATTGTAGATTTTATGAAACTTTATTAAGAGTATCACTTCATAAAGGTTAAAAAATATTTAGTGTGGGAATCCAAAGTAAACTCAATCTTAGGTTAATCTGTTAACTTTGGTCTTTGGAACTTAACCATGTTGATTAATCAGAAGTGGATTTAGGCTCAATTTCTGACTTATAAGTAAGTGTCTAGCTCATAATAAGTCTGATACTGTACTTGCTTTGTTTTTTAATCTTTATGTCCAGAGGTGTCAGCTGATGGACATTTGCATGCAGAAACACAAATAAAATAAAACTAACTTTAAAAAATGTCTTTAGATAATGAATACATATTTTTATATGAGTAACTTACCAAATAATTACATAGCTATTGTTTCTACTTTACGTGGCAGCTCAAAATTTAAAATTTGTGGCAGCGCTCGTTTGTTTAAGGTGTAGAAATTTGATTTATTAGTGAACACAGTTTCCCAAATTGGGAATTCAGTGCGTGTCCTCATGGACAAATTCAACAGTGTAAGTGTAAGTGCAGTGTCAGTGGAGGGGACGGCTACTTGTCCCACCGATGCTTCCAGACCAAGGTCCCTGCTAAACTCCCCTTGATCACTTGGGAGGAAGCAAACTGGCAGTCCAAGGGGGGTCTGTGGGCTTTGCCCACGAGTAGTCGTTGCCATGTCCGAGCCTGTTGTCCGTCCGTCCCAGGTCATGGAGGATCGCCGTTGGAAAGGCATCCGAATGGACGTACATGCGTTATCTTCTAGTGACTCGGACTCTGGCACTCATAACCGCGGTCAGCGATTTGCCAGTGTTTCAAGACCGTTGAAAATGTCTGGTTATGTGCGGTCAGCGATTTGCCAGTGTTTCAAGACCGTTGAAAATGTCTGGTTCCCTGATGGACGAGGACATTCCTGTCTCGTAAGCGAGCAATGGATAGGGCTCGTAGTCCTCAGCCCTCCTGTAATTTTTGGGAGTCTCCTCAAGCTTCTCGCTCCCTTTCAATGGACATCAAGCGCCACAAAGTGCGTAAAGAAGTGTCCATTAGTCCAACGTATGGTTATCGAGTGTCCGAACGTCCACAGTCCAAGAGTGTAATGCCCGATTGAGAGAAATCAGTGTCCGAGTGGCATTTGTTGGATTGTCCATTGTCCACACATCCAACAAGTGGACATCCAGTGTCCATGCGTTTCGAGAGTGATCGTGCTTTGTCAGATCGTTCTGCGCTTTGGCATCAAGTGTCTGAAAAAAAGTTAAGTATATCTTAGTTTAACCAGACCACTGAGCTGATTACCAGCTCTCCTAGGGCTGGCCCGAAGGATTAGACTTATTTTACGTGGCTAAGAACCAATTGGTTACCTAGCAACGGGACCTACAGCTTACTGTGGAATCCAAACCACATGACGAGAAATGAATTTCTATCACCAGAAATAAATTCCACTAATTCTTCACTGGCTGGACGGAGACTCGAACGCTGGGCCAACAGCGTGCTAACCGAGAGCTCTAGCAACCCCTCCAAAGAAGAACTATCAAGTGTCTGAGCATCCTCCCTTTGGAAGCAGAGTGTCCGAATTGCAGACTTCAGATCTGTCTGCCGGATCAGTGAACAGATGTCCAGGGACCGAGCGTCCAGTGTTAGTGGGCGCCAGTGTTGATGTTTGTCTGTCTTCCAGCGTCCGTCCAGCGCCACAGGTGGAACTTGCTGTCTCTGGTGCGACTCGTGCTGACCCCCTTGCAGTTCAGGATCCTTCCCTAGCCCCTGTTCATTGACGTTTAGATAACATCTTGAACTTGCTGCAGAACCCATCCACAACCACTCAAGCGCCTTCAGATCCTCCGATGTCCCCAATTTCTTCCGAAGAGGAACTTGTAAAGGACGGCGTTCCTACCTCAAACTATGCGGCCCTGTTGCGGTTCTTCCTGTTATGCTACCTGGACTTCTTTTCTCCAGCTGCCCCTTCTTCTCCAGGTTCGGCGTTTATGATGTGACAACCGTTAGGAGCGGCTAAATTCCGTATATAGTTCTGTCTTCCTCATCCAGGAAAGCTTTCGCACGTATCAACATATGGTTGTCAGAGAAGAGAGACGTTGGTAAAGCTGTGTTCTGTATACCTCCTCCTCGTCTGATATGTCAGAAGTATTTGTCCTATTCTACTGGGGAAATTCCATCCTTGGGAGTTTCTGCCTCCTCTCAAGGGGACTTCTCCAGTCTCATTGATGCTACTCGTCGGTCAGCCTTCTTGTCCGCCAGGATTTTGTTTACCTCATCGGCTGGACCATTTGCTGAAAGATATTTTTAAGGTTTTCGAGGTTCTGAGTTTCCTCGATTGGACCGTTGGTGTGCTAGTGAAGAAGATCAAAAACTGCACATCACTTCAAGAGAATTTTGCTTCGGACTGGCTTGGGGTTCTGGCCTGCATAGGTCATACAGTGAGGGATGGCACCCATGAACTAGCCACCAGTTACACTACTGGTGTATTGAAGAAATGAGACTTATGGTGCTTGCTCACCTCTAATGGAGTCACTCCTCATCTTTCTCCCCTTCTGTTCACTCCCTTTGACAGCAACGGCTTGTTTTCTCAGGAGACTTTAGAACAGGTGGCAGGAGAATTGCAGAAAAAATCCACCCAAGATTTACTTGCTCAGTCCACCAAGAGGACTAGGATCTCAACACGTCCTTCTTCCACTGCAAGTTCCTCCGACCAGGAATACTTCTCCTTTCCCTCAGCAAGTCTTTCGAGGGAGTAGAGGTCGCGTCCAGTCCCGTCCGAGAACTAATTTGCATCCAGTGCGACCAACAAACAACTCTCTAACTAAACCAGCTCTCGAAAGTGAGCTGCCTGTCCTCCGTGCTCTGGTGGGAGCAAGACTACTTCATTTTTGGAACATATGGGAATCAAGGAAAGTAGATCCTTGGGTGCTTCAAGTCTTGAAAGAGGGCTACTCGATCCCCTTCAGGGAGAAACCTCCCTTAGTACCCTCTCCCATCAAACTGACAGCCTACTCTGTTGGCTCAGAGAGGTTTTCAGCCCTGTCTCGAGAAGTTTCGGCTCTGCTCAAGAAACAGGGAGTGGAGGAAGTCAAAGACATGAGCACAGAGGGATTTTACAACCTCTTCTTCATAGTCCCCAAGTCATCAGGGGGATGGAGACCTGTCCTGGACGTCAGTGCTCTGAACTACAAAGTTCAAGATGGAAACGAATCAATCGGTCCTGTCAGCCATCCATCAGGGGGATTGAATGGTGACAATAGATATGGAGGATGCTTATTTCCACATTCCAGTTCACCAAGGTTCCAGGAAGTATCTGAGATTTGTGTTCCAGGATAGGGTCTTCCAGTTTTGGGCCCTGTGCTTCAGCCTCTCCATGGCACCTCAAGTTTTCGCCTGGGTTCTCACTCCTTTAGCGAAGTGGCTACGCCTTATAGGAAGCAACATGTCCTTATACCTGGACGATTGGCTCCTACGCTCCCCATCAGAAGCCCAATGCACAGAGGACTTTCAGACGACCCTTCAACCTAGGATTGCTGATAAACTTCAAGAAATCACGATTGATCCCCACACAGTCGAATCTTTATTTGGGGATAGTGATAAATTCTCTGAATTTTTAGGCTTTTCCATCCCAACAAAGGATTTGCAACTGTATTTTGAAAGTTCAAGAATCATGTCTCTTCCGTCCTGCTTGGATGAGCCTTGTGGGAACTCTGTCATCAGTCGAGAAGTTTGTACCTCTGGGCAGACATCAGACCCATTCAGTTCCATCTCAAAGCCAACTGGCAGAGAAAGATATTTCCAGCTTCGTTCATCTTCGAAGTCACCCCCGAAATCTAGGAGGACTATTGAGACAGGGATGTCACTGTCTCCTGCAAACCCCAACCTAATGTTGTACTCCGACGCGTCGGATCTGCGTTGGGGAGCCCTTCTCAACGGTTTGAAAGTATCAGATTTATGGTCCTCGACAGAAAGAGATTTGCACAAAATGTGAAAGAATTGAGGGCGATACACCTGGCCCTTCAGTTATTTGTGACAGAGACCTTCGGGAAAACAGTTGCAGTACATTCAGACAGCATGACCCCACTGGCCTATATAAAGAAACAAGGGGGAACCCACTCTTTTTTGCTATGTGAAGCAGCCAAAGACTTTCTTCTATGGGCTCAGAACAATAGGACCATCGTTCTGACCCGCTTCATCTAGGGCAAAATGAGCGTTCTCGTGGACGAACTAAGTCGCAGCAAACTGGTGCTACCGATGGAGTGGACACTCAATCCACAGGTGTGCAATGACCTGTGGAAACGGTGGAGAAAGCTGACGGTAGACCTGTTTGCAATGTCAAGAAACCACCGTCTCCCTTTGTACTGTTCCCTGACTCCAGATCCACAAGTGTGGGCGACGGATGCCATGTTGCAAGGTTGGTCAGGTCTCGACGTCTTCGCCTTTCCTTCCTTCAACATGGTAAGAGAAGTGTTGAAGTTCAACACCCACAGCAATGTATCAGTGACCCTAGTGGCTCCCTTTTGGCCACACAGTGAGTGGTTCCCAGACCTTCTAAGCCTACTAGTAGACTATCAAGGCTTTTACCTCAGAAGAAAAATCTTCTCAAACAGCCCTATTTTCTTTGTTTTCACCAAGGCTTATCCACTCTGGCTCTGACAGGTTTCAGACTGTCAGGGAACTTGTCAGAGTGAAAGGGTTTTCAAGGAAGGCTGCAGAAGCTATTGCAGGATGTAGGCGACGATCTTCTGCTGCAGTCTACCAGTCAAAGTGGACAGTCTTTCGGAGCTGGTGCTGAGACAGAAATATATCTACTCAAACGACTGTAGCTCACATCGCAGAGTTTTTGCCTTTCCTCAGATCCTTGAAAGATCTCGCCACGTCAAGCATCAAGGGATACAGATCTACAGGTATGTTGAATTCTGTCTTCAAGCACAGAAGAATAGACCTTGCATTAAACCAAGACTTAAGTGATTTAATAAAGTCCCTGAATACTACTAAGCAAGATAGAAGCCTGGCTCTTGCATGAAATTTGGATATTGTCCTCAAATGGCTTTTGGGCCCTCCCTTTGAGTCTCTAGAATCCTCCTCTCTTAAAGATCTGACAAGAAAGACACTTTTTCTTATGGCCTTAGCGACGGCGAAGAGGGTTAGCAAGCTACATACCTTTGATAAGAGAATAGGCTTCTCGCAAGGTGACGCTATCTGCTCATTGACCTTAGGTTTTATGGCGAAGAACGAAGACCCCTCTAGTCCCTGGCCACGCCCCTTTACAGTCAAGAGCCTGGCTAACATTCTAGGTCAAGCAGATCAAGAAAGACTCCTCTGTCCAGTTCGTTATCTTCGTGAGTATTTATGAAGAACCAAAGAAGTTAGAGGCCCTTCTCCAAATCTGTGGTGTTCAGTTAAAAACCCCAGTCGGCCATTATCCAAGAATGCCTTTGATTGTATGTTAGTTTTATAAGTTAGTCATTATTTTATTTTCTGCATTGATGAAGTGTATGGGTATTACAGAATGTATAAAAAGAAAGCACATGTTTAATTTTATAAGATGTTTTTATAGCATAGCATTCCTTATGTTTAAAGAGTATGTTATTGTTGTGACGTCATAGGAAGTGACGTCACAGGACGAAAAATGGCGGGAGGAGAAAAATGCAAAGAAACAAGAGGCGGTAGTGTTGAAAGCATGGTGGAAAGAGGTAGAGAGAGCTCTCTGAAAGGTTAGGTCGATAATGGTTGGGTTGTAAGTCTGTTTGTGGTTTTTGTTGTCGTAAGCTGGATTGCATAGAGCAAAAAGAACAACGTGAACAGGTGAGTGGATCACATAATTGAATAATTTAAGGATAGGTTAGGCTAGCAAAATTTTCAGCCTTAACATTCTTTTTAAGAACTGTGATTTCTGAATCACACTCCAAGATCCAAGAGGATGTTTTTCCTTTATATAAGGTCAAAGCACATGAAATTAGAGGAGTAGCGACGTCCTTGGTCTTCAAGTGCAATCTAGCGCTGTCTTCTCTCCTGCAATCCACAGATTGGAGGTACAAATCAGTTTTTGCAATGTTCTACCTGCGTGATGTCCAGTTCGTTATCTTCGTGAGTATTTATGAAGAACCAAAGAAGTTAGAGGCCCTTCTCCAAATCTGTGGTGTTCAGTTAAAAACCCCAGTCGGCCATTATCCAAGAATGCGTTAACATTCTTTTTAAGAACTGTGATTTCTGAATCACACTCCAAGATCCAGGAGGATGTTTTTCCTTTATATAAGGTCAAAGCACATGAAATTAGAGCAGTAGCGACGTCCTTGGTCTTCAAGTGCAATCTATCGCTGTCTTCTCTCCTGCAATCCACAGATTGGAGGTGCAAATCAGTTTTTGCAATGTTCTACCTGTGTGATGTGGAAACAACTTGTGAAAATTGCAGAACTCTAGGCCCGATTTTTCCAGCTGGCATGGTGTTGGGTGGAGAGGGATAGGAGGAATTTCTTATTTTTCCTCTGTCCACTCTTTGTGAATGAGGATTAGTGTTTTCTTGGGAAGCCTGATTGGTAACATGTCATGAGTACCCTCAGTTGGTTTGATTTTTAACAGTTTGTGGTTTAGATTTTAAAATTCTGATCATATTTTGTACTGCGCCCAGGGCGAGGGCACGCACACATTTCGATTTGTCTTCTTTGGATTGTTAGCTTTGGCAACCTGCGATTAACTCTTATGTTGCAAAGCATCCACTGAAGTAGAGGCGACTCTTGGCTCTACCGTCACGCCACAACAGGTTGAGAGGAGCTCCAACTAGAGGCAGTACCCACCTGCCGTAGCTCCCTCACCAGGTAAGGTTACAACAAGCATTTCACAATGCTAACAAAATTTATTTCAAATTCATCTCCATCCTTGAGTGTTTTTGAGTAGTTTTGTCCATGTATCCCACCTCCTGTCAGTGTGAGATTCAGCTATGTAATTATTTGGTAAGTTACATTTATAAAAATGACATTTTTATAATAAAATAAAGTTTTATATATACTTACCAAATAATTACATGATCAGAGCCCTCCCTCCTCCCCTCTCATGAACATAGAGCATAAACGAACTGAGCTCTTTAGCGGTGTTGTACCTATCCTTCCCCGAAAGTGGGCGGGGCAGTATAACTACACCTTAAACAAATGAGCGCTACCACAAATTTTAAATTTTGAGCTGCCACGTAAAGTAGAAACAACAGCTATGTAATTATTTGGTATATATAAAACTTTATTTTATTATAACAATGTCATTTTTTAAAGTATAGTACAACAATCCTAAAAATGTACAGTGTGCTCATCCTTTAAAGATGAAATATGTTTTCTTTTTTGTTTTATATTTAATAGGAATTGTAATGTTGATTGCTGTGTGAATATACTATTCTGAAGTAGATAGGTAAATAAGGTCTCATACAGTAGGAACTTGAAATGACCATTCTTTGTTTTTCTCTGTACCCTTGTCAGTTAATGTTAATACAAAAGTTTGGTGTTCACCTTTACTGTTTCATAGTTGATCACTATTTCTTTTAATTCATTTTTGTTATCTTGAACATGAATTGAAACTTAATGAAGATGAAATTAAAGCTAGGTACAGTAGTTTGTTAGAGATGTGTGCATAATGAACTGATGTAAAAACTTTTATGATGATGACAATAGTAAATATTTAAAGTACCTATGTAGTGAATGTTATATATTTTTTCTTAAATATTTATGAATTCCAATATTCAGTACTTGAAGCTTTGTTGAATGTAAAAGAAAAAAAAAATTGGAAATGATTGGGATCCTTCCGTAAAGGATGAAATAGCCCAGCAGAAAAGAGGAATATATAATAGTAATCATGGAAAACATTAGACAATGTTTTCACTGCTCATTGATGCACTGTAGTTCTTAACCCTTCAAGATTTTGATGATGATTGTAGCTGCCATCCATTTTTTAACATCAGAGATTCCAGTGATGGATGGTTCTCAACAAAAGATATTTTTAAAATCTTAAAAATCAAAAGAGTGTCATAACAAAATTGATTATAGCATGTATGGATGCTTGTCATAGACTGATATACATTATGATTTATGGCAAATTTGAAAGAAGTTCCAAGCTGTTATTATGCTTGCCACCCAAATATATTTTATATTTTCTTGAATGCATTTTGTGGTATCATAAGTAGCTTGAATAGTAATGAATTTCATATCATTGGAAAGGCAATTTATCATATTTTTATATTGTGTTAACAGAAATTAAATATTTCTTCTCTTATTTAGCACAAAGTTTTCAGTAAAAATTAAAAACTTTTCATTACAGCTCTTTTGCTCATGATACCAATGTTTGGTTTTTTTGGGGGGGGACGACATTTTTAAACATATGATAAAGATCAAAATAATCTTTAGCTTTAAAATGACACTAAATTCAATAATGCAGCATGAAGTACAATGTTAAACAGAGTAATCAAAGACAATGATTTCTAAGCATTTTTGCTCAGTCACTGAAGGGCAAGTGTTCTGGCACAGACAGATTTTGACTTTCCCCTCCCCCTCAATCCTCAAAAGGTTAATTTGCTTCACTTGAAGTATTACAGAAAAGGAGATTGGCATTTTGTTTTCATTCTGAATCCTAATTTAGAACCAAAAACTTAGACTCTAATTCGTGTCTTTTGAAGGTGAAAAATTGAAATGTTTTTATTTTAATTAGTTTGATGTAAATTGCATGTTGCTATATTTTTCCATTAGCATGAAGTTAATTTTTGACATGCTGTCTAGTAATCCAATGCATGCTAAAAATTGTTAATTTTTTCCACAGCACTTAACACAGGATGCAGAGATTTAATTCACTGTGATAAGATCCTGAAAATAATTTTACTTTTCTGTATCTTGTAGAAACTAATCCTTATATTTAAAAAAATAAAATTGGTTTTCATATTTAATGTTAAAACTTACAAAGATGTGTTTCAACTCCTATTATTTTTTACAGATGGATTATCAGATGCATTTGATTTAAGTGGGTTGGGATCGTCAATGCCAGAAAATAATACTCGAGAGCCACAGAAGTCGAAGAGTCCGGCAGCATTCCTTGGTGAAAACTCTAATCTTGTTAATCTTGATAATCTTGTATCAGCTAAACATGTGCCTGGTGGTTTAGGTAAGTTTGCATTTTGAACTTTGTCAATTTAATTGTGCAGTAACCTCCATGGAGTGCAAGCTGACTGTTTAGGGTTTATAGGAAGTCCCTGGGTTACGTAAGGTTCGGGTTACGTCGTTCCGGGCTTACAGCGCTTGCCTCATGGTGCCGTAAACCCCAATTTTTTGGAGCTGTAAGTGGATTTAGAGCACCATTACCCAGACTTATGGCGCTTACAGTGCTGGAAGTGCTATTTAATCCCATTATAATTATGATGCTTTGGGTTATGACTATTTTCGGCTTATAGCGCGCTGCCGGGGACGGAACCCCTGCCGTAAACTGGGGACTGCCTGTATATATCATTGTACAGTATATATATGCAATATCAGTTGTCTTGTTGTTCAAAAATTTAATTTTGAATGTTAAGAAATCTTATATTTAGAGAGAGAGAGAGAGAGAGAGAGTTGGGGGGGCCATTGGGGGCCATTGCTGACATGGGGGGGGCCATTGCTGATACACAAGGTTGAGTGTTGTTTATCTTTTAATGTTTAAAGCCAATACTTGATAAATAATGTGGAATGTAGAGCTAGAAATATTGAATGCATGTATCTTATGCTTTAAAGAGCTTTCTTAAAAATTTAGGTTAAATAGAAGAAGAAAAAGGTGTAATTTTAGGTTGAAAAATATGAAAGTATAAAATTCATTATAATATCATAACTTTCTGACTTATAACATAAAATCAAATCACACACCTTTTTTGAAAAGATAACCTGATAATATACCATTTTCGAAAAGATAACCTGATAATATTAAATTTGTTCAACTCTACCCACCAATTTCATATAATGATATTTTCCCTAATTATTTAACTTGTGTTTTTGGCCAGTTTATCCAAGGTTAACGAAAGGATTTAGTAATATTTTTTCATGAATTTTTACTAATACTGTACTAATTATTTAACAGGTTTTTCTAAAGTATGTTACGTATGTTAATGTCTGTTTCTTAAAATGTATAACAATAACTAAAGAAAGTATTATTATCAGGTATTTGTGAGGTATTACAAGTATATTAAGTTTTTACTGGACGTTGCTTTATGCTGCAGGGGTATGTTGTCCTAACTTCTGTGGATTCTGTTTGTTTTGCCAAGTTATAGTGCGTGAATTGGCTGTCTGTCCATTAGTGTGTTTGTTTAGTCATGAGGTTGTTGGAGACAAAAATAATGAATTTGTATATTAATAATTTACCTTAATGTTTGTTTCTTAGTTAGAAAGACACTTCTTGAGGGGATGAGTTACATGTTCAGATATATATGGGTGTACTATAAGTAAAATATAATTTTACTGGACTTTTTTTTTTTTTTATCTTATTTCTGTCAAATCTATAGGTTTTGTTTGCTTTGTGCATGTTCACGAAAGCTGAGAAAGGTTGAGCTAGTATTTTGCCTGTCATATGCTAGAATATTTTGAACATAATATCCACACTTTAAATATTTCCATACTCCCTTTGGACCTGTTAGTGTGAATGAGTGAGGGTCATGGTATCTTCAGTTGATGACTATTTGTCATTCAAACAACTGGCAAAATTTTTAATAACAGATGATTCATGTCATAGAGTTGAGACATATTTTAGAGATTTGTGATATTAGGTGTCATTACAATGTGCAAAGCAGAATATCATTAAGGCAACTGATATTGTACTAAAAATGCTTGTTTTTGTTGTTTCAGGGGTTAACTAACATTCTAACATTTATGTATTTGTTGTTGATATATTGGTTACATGGGATCAAATGGGACACTGAAGCAGAGGACTTTTACATTTAACCTTAATAATCTGTAAAAAAAATTTAAAGTGGATATGTTATTATTAAAATGTTTGAATTTTGAATTTTTGGCTTTAAGAATAACAGTTTTTAACATGAACTTTGAAGGTCAGTAATCATTTCACACCATTGTTCCTTGCTTTGCGGGTTACAGCGTACAGTGTGCTTTATGCTGCACACATTAGATGGGACTAAAGGTTCTTTGCAGGTATCCCTTAGCCCCAGTTCTTGCTTTTTCCTCCTGCATTTTCTTTGGTATATTCCCACTAAGCTGTTCAATTTCTTCAACTCTACCATGCTCTTATTTTCGACCCCTGTAGTCTCAAAATGTGACCGAGTGGTTTTTCTTAACACACTTTAATGATGATAATCTGACCAGCAATACTTTATTTTATATAATATTTATTTTTAGATTATTCAAGAAAACAAAACTCTGGTACTTCCTATTTCTTCATAAATTTAAATCCATAAATTTTAAAAATATTTTAACACATTAGCATCATTGTCCTCTCTTCAGTCAGTAGATTTAAGATTTAATTTCATTGTGGGAAGCTTGGTTACAGTATGTGTATTCAGATATGAAAATGAGTTGTCTTAAGAATGATTTATGGTATATCCCATGGTTGTGAAGTTTGCTGATTTATAATTAGTCTTGCTAGATTTCTGGCAGTATTGGCCACTTTATTTGCAAATAGTCCTGTACTAGCTAAATCATTGTAGTTTTACAATTTTATATATGCAAGTTTCTGGACAGTAGTTAATCAAACTCTTTGATGTAATTTTTAACATTAAAAAAATTTGTATAATTTTTAAGGCTACTAAGATGTTGAAGAAAGCATGCACTGCAAGCTTGGTTATCATAGGTCAAATGTAACGTGCGATGTTAAGGTGATTTTAAAAAATCATCTGGGCTTGGTTCAGTTTTACATTGTTAACTAATTTTCTGGGCAAGAGTATTGTAATAGGAAATGGCAATTAATTATGAAACATCAAATTTTACATGAGTAAGAAGAGTTAATTACTGTATCTTCGGCTTAAAATTATTAAAAAGGAAGATAAAAAAGTTGTTCATAAGAAGATATAGACTATGGCTTCAGATATGCCTTTCTTTCACTAATCTTGGTAAACTGACCATTAGCCAATGTAAACTACCTTATTACAAGTGATAACTTGTTGCACAGCTGATGAATAGGACATGGCAGCCCTTTCACTATTTGCATGATTTTAGTGCTGGCTTCAGTTAATGCAGCTGTTACAACTGAAAAAGTTCTGTCATTTGTTCTTAAGTCAGATTGGTATTTTTTTGTATGTAGATCACAAAGAATCATTATAATTTTATTAAAGTCTCCTTTTCTTTTTAATGAACTAGAGTATATTTTTCCAGTCATTTCCACACAGTTTTGTTTTACAGCATTTAATATGGGTACACATATTACATTTTATTACTATAATATTGTAGCTATTTATGAGTTTGTGTATTGTCCAAGCAAAGCTGATGAGCAGTGTGGGTAAATACCCAAGCCAGAACCCAGTAACATTGTGGATAAGCACCTAACAACATAGACAAAAAGACAAAAAGTGAAAATGTTAGTCATAAATATAGATATCAAAGTCCGTTGTGATGAAATTACGTGGAACCCAAAGACCACACCTGCAGAGAGAAGTTTTGTTATGGGGTGGAAAAAACAGAACAAAGAAATATCAGCCACAAGGACCAGGATGCGATTCTTTGTATAGGCGGGCTCGGTTAACAGCGATCCAGTTTTATGGGGCTTGTCTAGCGTCGAAAATCTCCGATTTCCGCTTATCGGCACCACTAATTGGGTATTGGCACCGATACATACCTAAGAGGCCCCAATAACCGAAAATCGGTGTTTTTTGGCACCAATAACCCCCGAAAATTTCCAAAAAAGCGCCGAAATCGCCAATTTTTGGTTAGCCGCGATTTTCAGTTATCATCACACCCTCAGAAACGGAACCTTGCCAATAACCGGGGACTGCCTGTAACTGATACAAACAGGTTCATTGACATACTAAGAAGAGAGTAGAATTAGTGTTTGCAAGGAAGAGATTTGCAGGATACGCATTGAAAGGTTCAGTGCAGGTGATGGCTGACTTACCATTTCCTGTAAATATTGTAATTTTGTCATAATCAGAATTGTAGGTGAGAAGTCTCTATAGATAAAGCACGTATGGGCATTTTATTTAAAAGTTGAAAGACCCTGATATAAGGGTTCAGTCTATAGCATATGCACAGTGAGAGGGGTTAGTGTATAGTACTAGGGTGAAGATAAGCAATGTTTGGATCTCTGTCCTTTGTACAAACAATGTAGATGTCATAACATCTGTTTTAAATGTCATTAGCATTGTTTTAAACGTCATTAGTATTGTGAAGTATCATAAGGTGCTATGTCCTCATGAAGATGTTGCCAGTCAGTTTCAACAATATAAAGGCCCAGTTCATCTCTATATAATCTGAAGAGATGACTGCTTATACAATCTGAAGAGATGACTGCTCATAATAATATTTCTAAGTCATAAACTTTTCTCTCTCAGTTCACTGATCAACACTTCATCTTTTTGAGCCATTGACTGCCAGTATACCAAAGTGAGAAGAGGCGAAGTAAGGATTACCTGTATTCACAATGAAATTATCAAAGGTGAGGTCCCATAAGGCTGACCACCTTAATTACCACATCTCTGAAGCATTCCAAACTTCTGGTGCTCTATTCCTTCCTTAGGGAGATGTAGGAACCAGGGTGTTAATGATTCATTACCATGTTGTTACTCATGCTCTGGTTACTCTTGTTCTTGCTGCTGCTATTCATGTTACCCTTGTAATGAAGAACAACAAGTTTAAAATTTTAACTACTGCAGAAATTCACCAGGGAAGGTTAATGGTTCCAGTTTGTCTGAACCTTGTACAAGTGCCATCAGAGAAAACAGGTTTACTTCTATTTCATCACCATCTACCATGCCTCATATACAGGAAACATACTATGAATGGTATGCAGGGTAACAAGTAATTATTATTATTATTCTTATTATTCAGAAGATGAACCCTATTCATATGGAACAAGCCCACAATGGCCCATTGACTTGAAATTCAAGCTTCCAAAGAATATGGTTTTCATTCTAAAGAAGTAACAGAAGATAATGGGAAATGTAGAAAGAGGAGATTAGTTATTTTAGAAAAACAGACAAATTAATAAATAAATCAATGAAAATTTAAGTAAATTGTTAAAGTACCAGGAGAATTGTGTTAGGATAGTAATGCAGTTGCATCTTCGCTTGAATTTATTAAGTTCAAATTGCATGACATCATCAGGGAGGCTCTTCCACAGTCCAACGGAGTGACAAATAAAGGACCTCTGGAACTGAGAAGTTTGACATCGAGACACCTTTGCTGCATATTGGTGCTGCTGTTCAGCGAATCTGGTGTTTCTTGATGAGATCATTTAGCCAGGGGCTTGTAGGAGACAGCCTAGCCACAAGATACTAACGACAGTCATCGGTATCACAAGTAATTGCGAGTATTTAAATGGGGGGTCATTGCCCTCCGAAATGAGGGGGGGGGGCAGTGAGCAGATGGTTGTATTGGGAACCTTGCATTCCAGGTACCTGCTAATGATTTACCTTAAGCATCTCGAGATTGTGATGTGTAGGGGTTTATCTAGTGATACTCTCAAGTAGCACAGCAACTCTTGAGCCAAATACACATCTTGTAATCTATAGTCTTTATAAACATAATGACCTTATGTGATAAAGAATTCTGAAGTGATTTTATTGAATTATATAAAGAACACATGTGTCTTTAGACAGTGAAATCCAAAGATTATAATAACAAAGGAAAGAGGAATAACATCTACATAATTCTACTTAAGTTAAAAAAGAGGAGAATGAGTCAGCAACTGGTTATTCAGTTGCAAAACAAGACCAACAATTTTCCTTTTCATTAAGCAGTCTTTAACCCTCTTTCTCTCTTCAGTTTAGCTGCAGCAGCCACTCCCAGTGCTACTGTTGGTATCCCTTTGAAACATGGTTATGTCCACACTGAATGAAGTCTTTGTTGAGACTAAGATTGTTCAATGATTAGAGCGGATTATTAAAAGTGCATGGTTGACTTTAGATTTCAGTCGTACTTGAATTAAATTGCAATGAAAGCTAATGGTCACTGTGTGTATGGGGGCCCTTACGGATAGAACCTCTTGTGTCAGTACTTATGACCAAGGGTTCTTGCTGGGAAAAGGTGATTCTCAAGACCCCAGAATGCTTCTGACTGGGTGTTGAATCTCAAGGAAATATATCACCACTCACACTACACCCCTCCATAACACTTTTGCATGCAGACTCAAGAATTTTTTTCCACCATACTTCCATTACCAGTCATGACATTCCATTCCTTTATGACTCACATCACCAGAGGGGATCTGTGGTTAACACAGTCATAAGGTAATTGCAAATAGCTCAGCTTTCTGCCCATTTGTATCCAGTTGACTCTAACTGGCAGTTGCTATCAGATTTAGGAAGTGAGGAAGATGACAAAATTTACCATCCAAGAAATGAGGACATTAGAGTACTAATTACGAACTAACATCACAGTAATACTGATGACAGTAAGAAAGACCTTTAAATTAGCAGCTCAAGGATTGAGCTGGTGCTGGGCTCTCAGAACCTGTGAACAAGAGGAAGGCTGGGAGGCCTCAGTCTGTTAACCTACATTGACCTTCGAAAAGGCAGGATTGTTGAAATTGTATATTGCCATTATTCTGGATTTTCCTCCCATCTATGTGGCATTTGTGAAGCTGAGGCTGAGGGTGTTGGGCCTCCTCCCCTCTGGGTAGGCTTTCACAATGTACACTACAAGCTTCACCAGTAACAAAGTGATTTTAACTTGGTAATGGTCTGCTTCCAAGACAAGTAACAAAAAGATGCCCCCGAGGAAACGGTTCATAGTTAGGTGTAAATATTCACATTGCAAGAATTGATGCAAGTAATGTTATTCACATAAGGCTAGTTATTTTTGGCAGAAAACAATAAACGTCATTGTGCTGTATTGCATAAGATACTCTCTTAAACCCCCTTTATTTTATTAATATTTTAAGTAAATTTAATACTTATCACAAGATTTTATTTTTACGTTAAAACATTTTTATTAGAATTTGCAAAAAGTTATCTTGATGTACTGAATATTACGTGAACTAAAAAAAGCTGCTGAAGATGGCTTGTATTTTTTCCTTAATTACCTGATGTTGCCCAAGTCACATTTCTATAAATTATAGAATCTAGATATAACTAATAACCAGCCAGCCACTGAACAAGCCATTCCACCCATTTCTCAGTGTAAGAGTATGCGGAAAGCAAAGACTGCAAACAGTCATTTTCTTGGAGGTTGCATCAATTGGCCTCTCACTTAATTAGTAGGTGAGATCAACTGTTTCGTCAGCCACGGTAAAATCCATTCAGATGTAATCATACTACAGGAAAACCAGACTCTCAAATTTTAATATATTGAAGCATCAGTGCAAAAATAATTTTATATATTCATTGTTAATTTTACTGTGTTTGATAATTATATACAACATATGCCAATCCCTTCATGACATATCCCATATGCAGAAAATTTAAATATAAAGCATACTGTGGGTGACTGCCTAATTTCAGCCATTAGTAAATGACATGACATGTTCAAGTTTCTTTTAAAAAACAATGTATAAATCATGATCCTTATCAGTTTACCAGATTTCAGAAGTTGGAAATTATTTTTTTATTTTATATAACTATTATTAATAGTTTCTGTAAAATACTTACAAACTGCATACTGTATTAGGTAACTAAAGGTAACACAAAAATTATAATAAAATAATTAAGCAAAATAGTTAACAGGAACAAAAACTTATGAGCACCAAATCAAGTAAGCCACAAGCAGTGCATGTATGCCTGGACTTTGGACCAGGTTGTAGTTTAAAACATGTTCTTAACTGTACAGAACATTAGTACATGCATTGCATGTGATTTATAAGGTTTTATCCTGAAATTATATTCACTATAGATTGACATAAAGTACAGTAGAGGACACCAATGCAAGCAACAAAAACAGCAGTCACTATGAGCATATTATAGATCTGGACTTTTTGACCAGGTAATAGTTTAATTTTAATTTTTATCTGCATCAAACCATGACTATTATACACATTGTATTCAGCTTGAAAGTTATTTACAGAAATTGTTAGTTGTGTAATAAATATATATAATTTTTAAAGAGTAAAAGCAGAGTCAATGATGGACAACCAAAACTTACAAGAGTTGCATGTACAGTATATTTTTTATACATTCCTTGTAATGTCCATCATTGAGTACATTTTAAATACAAGGTACAGTCCTCTGTTTATAGTATCTGTAGTAAAAAATTATTACAGAAATATAAAAAAGCAATTGGCCAGCTGTAAGTTATAAACTTTAACTTAGTTTTGTGGTTTTTGTTTTTCATAACATTACTGTCTGGTGACCAAAAGTAAATAGGGAGGAGTTGCAAACTATACCAAGTGCAGTAACATTGTTTCTACTGTGTCCTTCAGATTCATGTAAAACACTATAATGTACATCTTTTGAAAAAATAGTGGAAATTGCTAGGGAATATATGGATATGGCCATTGTGAGTGCTCTATGAATGAATAAATCTTGTTTGCTGCTTGCACATTCAGATGTTTGTTATTGCTAGATATGAATTATGTTATGGTTTATTTTAACCAATTCAAGATGGCTGGGCACTGATGTTGGTTTTTGATGCCAGAGCAGAATGCTTGCATGCTTTCATTATTCATCTTTTCTAAAAAAAAAAATGTATAAAAGATTTTGCTGATCTGTTAATCATATTGACAATACAGAACTGCACAGTATTGATTTTACATTATTTGTAAAAGAGGTCATTTTGCAGTTAATTCCTTTGAACAGTAACAAGGCCTAAGGCTGGCTCGTGGTGTAATTGATAATCACGTTTGAAAATTGTTCAGTGCTCTTTGTACTGTATAAGTAACTTTTATCTTTTACCTTCTACCCTTCAGAATGTAGTGTTATATTTCCCTCTTATAAGCTACTAACAGTTCTTAGAATTTGCAGGCTGTGACCTACATAGCCAGCAGGAAATTTGCTGCTTCGTTGACATGGGACTCCTGGATGTGGGTCTCGCACACAGATCATTGCTTTAGACTTGGCTCGGTGGTATTCATGGCTTAACTGACATACTGAGGACTTTCAAACTGAGTTTGGATCACACATTTTTATTACCTTTAATGAATTAGGAGTAAAAATTACATTTTAACCACAAGAGGGGCAATACAAGCATTGGTGATTTGTTAAAATTTCACAATAGGAAAAATTGCCCTTATACCAAAGGAAACCAGTCTCTGTATATAATCAGGTGTTGAAAAGTAATTTTTTCTTAATTGAAATCAGACAAGGCTCAAGGGATAATGTAGAAAATTTCAAGAACAGCTTTAGATTTACAAGATTTAATTACAGTGATTAAAAAGGTTACAATAATCTGAGAAAACCAAAGTATATTTTCAAAATTCCTTATGTAGCAACATTACTTTGTCTTCATTGAAGTTCAGTGTGCTTATTGAACTAAGAGTGTTACTTTGCATATGCCCCATATAAAGTTTCTGGAGGTAAGCTTTCCTCACATAACTGATTTCAACATTAACCAAGACTGGATTATTTGCTTACAAGATAAAAGTTGAATCCTTAAAACAAATAATTATGTACACTTCTGATAGAACCTACATCTGACCACAAGTAGGAACTAAATCATGTTCCTTAATATTGCCCTAATGGAAAGCCTTAACAATATTTTTTCAAAACCTTGAAGTGAGTGCATACAAGGATTTTGCTTATCATGAATGGCTGTTCATTCTTTTTGAAAATCCTCAGTGGTCTTATTTTTGTAAAATTTATTGCCTATACTGTATTGGTTTTGTCATGTGGTAAAATGCTTGAAAGTCAAGATATAACCTAGAAGTTTTTGTTTTAACAAAGCTGAACTGCATAGTAATGCATTGCACTTTAATTTCCTGGTAGTTTTATTTATCATTAGAACATTAGGGAATTGTAGGTTATCAGTCTGTTGCATTGCACTGGAATTTTTTTCTTTTGAAATAATTATTTGGTTATGAATTCACATGTATTGATAAAAGTTGTAATGAGTTGAAAAATTAACACCTGAAGAAACCCAGAATAATTTAATTATAAATATATTTTTTTAATTAAATCTTATGTAGGGTGAGGGTTAGATGCTCTTGGAAATTATAAAGATCTTGTCATTTTGTGTATATCAAAATTTAGGGAAACATATTGGATTCTGTAGTGTTCTTGATTATATTAGATTTATGCACCAGGTATACCAATTTTTGTAGATTGCAAGTTTTGAGGAATGATAGTAGTTGGCAGTTAAAGTAACTGTGACTTAAAAACTAAAGTGAACTATTTTAATAGCATAGTACAACAAATGCAAACTCATAAAATTTGCCATAAGTAATGATAGATCTATTTATGCCGTTCTGTTCACATTCACATAACATCACAGACTTTGGCATGTTCTTAGGTGTCTGGTCTTGGTTGGGCACATTGGTTATGGGTTAACTAACAAATTCATGTAGCTAAATTTCCTACTTGGCTTTATATTGTTTTATATGCTAGGACTTTTCAAAATTTATAAAATTATTTATAGTATTTGGATTTTTAACAGTATTTTGTTCCTATGGGAATACAAACTATCACCTTTAAAGTGGAAAATATTGTTTGCTGGCAGTGCTGAACAATTGAAAAAATTTAGGTACAAGGATGGCTGCGTGGTAGTGTTGGTGAATGAGTGGGGAACACCACATCTTCCTCACAGATGCCCATCCACTTCATCTTTCAACCATTCCATGTGAGGTTGTGTGCTGCTTTTCTTACTCTTCCTTTGGATGAATGTAGCTAAGTTGAACATTCTTTAGTTTTTTGTTTGTACTTTGGGTTTGCATTTCGGAAATGCAAAATCACACAGATAGCACAGATATAATACAGAATCACACAAAAACGAGAATGAAAAACCAGAATGCCAAGGCGTAAAATGAGTAGGAAGGGTAACAACAACCAACTTCTTAGCAAGATAAAGCACTGCATGTCTTGCGAGAAGATGGTAAAAGAGAGAACTGATGCATCAGAGAATCTGCTAGGGGAAAACCAGTTCGGGCTCCACCCACCGCTTTCCCTATTGGCTACCTCCCGTTGCCACCAAAACCTTGTGCTATTTTTACTGGATTCTAGCTGGTGCTAGAGAAATTCCCCTTACATAAAGACCAAGGGTTTGTTAGTTATGAAAAATACAAATTTATTAAAAATTTGTCATTTTTGTTTTGTTGTCTTGGGTTGCTGTTTTTTTTTCTCATGTGGAGAAGAAACAAGCAGTGTAGATGCGAGGGGCTCTGGCAGCCATGCAGTCGCTTCATCTCCTCAGTGTGTAGACCCACACAAGTTTTGTTCTCATTGTTGAGGTAAGGCCTGCATCTGTTCTTCCTCATGTGAATTGAGTTTCACCTCAGTGGGAAAGGTTTAGCAAGAGGAAAAGGAAGGACAAGAGGTTTTCACTTGTGCCAGGGGAGTTTACTCTGCCAGTGATGTCATTGAATCCTGCTGGGTTAGGGCACGCCCTTGAAAGGAGGATTTATTCCAGGAGTGTGTACTCAGAATTTTCTACATCTGCATTTCAAGGTGTTGGGAGTGCTACTGGCCTGGCTGACATTGCATTGCAGAGCAGTCTGCAAAGACACCCAGTGGTAATCATAAGCAACTAATAACCATAGTGGCATACATCAGCCAGGGGAGGGGGGGATAAATGTCCTGGTCCCTGTGCCAGCTAGTGTTGGAGATGCACAAGTGGGTGGCTCTCCAGGCTGTTGAACTGAGAGCCAAGTACATTTTGTTTACGTGGAATATCCTGACAGACCAGCTTACCTACCAGGGTCAAGTGGTAGGGATGAAATGGTCTGCACCCCCAAGTAATGGGGAAGCTGTTTGATTTTTGGGGATCAATCTATTCACAACCAGGTTGAACAGGCAACTTTTCATCTTCTGCTCAGGCCTATGGACAGCAATGGAAGACATATTCCAACATCCTTGGGACAATCTGGATGTATATGTTTTTTCATAATTCAATCTTTTGCTGGGTGACCAAAAGAGTTTGTCACCCTGAGTCTTTGGATGATTCTGGTGGCCCTTGTTGGCCACATGTAGAGTGGTATGTATGTTACTCCAAGTCTTTGGAAGACTCTGGTGGCCCCTCATTGGCCACATACCAAATGGTATGAAGATCTGCTGACACTCCTAGTCGAGGCATCAAGGGAGTTGCCCCCGTGGCCCACCCTCTTACGTTTGTCAACCACACATTCACAGGTATCATCAAGCAGTCCAGTCCACTCACCTTCACAGGTGGAGGTTATCACCATCTCTTCTCTTGCGAGAGAAAGGCTTTTCTTGCAGGGCAGTGAGAGAAATGTCAGGGTATCTCCACTGCTCCTCAGTGAAGGTGTACCAAGGAAAGTGGGCCATCTTCTCCAACTGGTGTCATAAAAGGGGTTACTCTCTGGTTGGTCTGTTCAGTGGATTGCACATTTCCTTGTCATCTTTGCCAGGATAAGCACCTCTCCATCTCTGCTGTGAAGACCTGTTGTGCAGTTCTTTCCCAGGTCCTTTGACTGAAAGGGTTGGATCTTTCCACCTCAATGGAGTTGTCTATGCTTATGAGGAGCTTTAAGCAGTCTTGCCCACTCCAGGAATTGCATCCCCTAGAGAGGTATGATTCATTAGTTATGTGTAGCTTTACAGGTCCCTTGTATGAGCCCTTTTCTTTTTCTTTGGACAGACACTTCACTCTGAAGAATGTGTTTGTCTTAGCTTTAGCCTCAGCAAAGAGGGTGGGGGAACTGCATTGAATGTCTTATCTAGTTCAGCACTCTCATTCTCCTTTGTCCTGGAATTTGTAGCTAAGACTCAAAACCTTTGAATCCTGATGAGAGGTCCAAGAGCTTCTCAATCCCTTCTCTCTGAGACTTTGTTGATGGAGACTCAGTGAGTTGATGTTGTGCCTGGTCCTTGTCCTTAAGTGTTATTTGAAAAGAATCTGCTCCCTGAGACTGGAGTGTAGACTTTTTGTTAGCACAGGTTGCCAAAAGGAGGTGTCAAGGAACACATTCTCCTTCTGGCTCTGTGAAGTGATCAAGCGGCCATACAGTTGTTCTCTAGAGGAGTCTGGCCTCCCTGCCCTCCCAAGAGTTTATGACGTTAGGGGGATGGGACTGTCTCTTGACTTTGAGAGGAACTTTCAGTTTATCACGTAATGAGGGGTAGGGGACTGGCATAATTAGACCACCTTTATCGTACTACATACTTAAGAAATGTCACCCACAAGTCCCTTGACACCTGTGCTGGCTGTTCAACAATTCTTATCAGAGTATGTAGCCTTGGCATCATGTTGTTTGGAGAGTGATTGCAGAAATGAATGGTCACCCCCTTCCTTTCCGTCCATTCCCTTTTCCTGTCCCTGGGCACGTCCAGGCTGATGTATGCATTGGAACTTTATAAGATTAAGGTAAGTGCACTACAAGCACCTGTTCCATAGTTCAGAATGTTGCCCTCTGTCTCCCATTCTTTAACAAGGGGGAGAGTGACAGGTAGAACTTTTTTTCTGAACCCATCACTTTTGATTAGTCGGAAAAAGGCTGCCTGCTGCATTGACAAATTTTACAGGGTTGTCTAGGTTTTCCAAACCTTTTGTTTCTTTGTAAGTTCCCTCTTTTTTTCAGAGAACTTAGGCACAGGGCTGCCCTTCTGGTCTCTTTGCATGAGAGAAGTAGAAATATGTTCCTTGCTTACACAAGGAACCAGAAGATTTATTTGGTGGAACTTAGTCTTCTCTAACCTGAGACTACTCCCCCTTCCTGAGGGGTAAGTCTTAATACTGTATATGAAAAGGGAATGGTTGTACCCCCATAGGAACACAAAACAAATTTTCAGAGTTCGTAATTGTATTTTTCCTAAGTATACGAACCAGAGATTTTCATAAATTGCTATATCTCTCTCAACCACCCTATTTGTCCCTGTGGCATTAGGAAAGAATGGAATGGCATGCACAAGGAGAGCTTGGCCAACCCCCTATTTCCACCATTTTAAGTACCTTTTGTACCAAGATTCTGTGGCTGTTACATCTTGCACTGAAAGATACTCCGTGTATGGAAGGCTGTGGTTTGTATACCTAGGAAAAATCCAAATTACTTCAAAAATTTTTAGTTTTTCCTGGTTATACAAATCATTGCCCGAATGTGTATCTCACCTCTTCCACCCCACTAATAATCCCTGAGGTGAAAGATAAAGTGTGGGAATCCGTGAGGAAGCTGTGGGGTTCCGTCTCTCACCTGCACTGCCATACAGCTATCCTTGTAACTGTGTTCATTCAACTGCTTATCTCCATGAGCATATTATATTCTCCACTTAAAAAGCACAGGTTTGTATACCTATGAAAAATAGAAATTTGCAGTACGGTGCTTTAAAAAAATTTTATATATTTTCTCTGTTCATTGTGCTCTTTCTTAAAAGTATTCAGCAATGTTCTTAGCACCTCCATATTAAAATTAAATTTAAAATGTTGAGTTATATATGAGGAAAGAATGTAATGTTATGGAATGATTTTGATGAGATTTTAAAGAATGCATCCGCAGTAACTTGTTTTAGAAATTTCATGAAATAAAAACGCTTCAAGTGCCAAATGCATTTACATGTTTGATTGAGCTTTTATTGTAGTTTTGGTCTAAATATCTTTAATTTTTCATTGAAATAGGAGTGTTGTGAAAGTGCAACTTTTTATGCTGGTAGATTATTTTTAGTTAGCAAGTTTGAGTTTAGAGCTCATTAGCTTCTTATTGAGGAACTTCCAGCCATATTTTAGATTAAAATCACATTTTCCTTTATATGAGATATGGAGTGAGGTTCCAGCTCACCCATCACATTGTTGGTATTAAATCAAAAGTATTTGTCCAAAGGAACCCTAAGCCAAGCTAATGTAATTTTGTGTGTGGCTTTTTCTCTTCTTTGCAGGTCTCACTCCTTTGAACTCTACCTCAGCTTCTCCCCTCATCATGAACAACATCAACAACAACTTGAACAACAATCTCAGCACCACCACCACCTCCACCAATCCTTTTGCGCCTTCATCTTTTACAGGTGTGAACCCGTTCAGTGCTCCCAGTCCTCCAAACCCCTTCCAGGCTCAACAAGCTCCCAAGCCATCAATGAACCAGCTTCGAACCACTGGAATTGGGGGCTCAGGTCTCTCCGTTTCACCAGCACCCACTGGAATAGACCATGGCCCATGGGGTCCCCAACAACCGTCCACTGGCTTTGGCATGGCCCCGCCAGCTGCTTCTCAAGAAGAAAATCCTTTCTTTTTATAATACAGCTCACACTCTCATCCTTACTTTGTAGTGTTCAGATCAGTCATATAATGCATTATCACCATCAGTCTCGTTTAGGTTATTGGTATGCAAAAATTTTCTAAATCTGAAAAAATGTACATAAGTAGGTATTTTTCTTTGTGCACATACATTGTACAGGGTCTCCACACCTCTTGATTTCTAAACCAGTTCTTCTTGTAAAGTTTTATTATTTAATTGTTACGGCTTTTGGGTGGGAACTCAGAAACACCAGTGATATGATACTGATTAATATACTATTTCCCATTTGCAATTCGGATATTCAGAACTTTTGTGCAAATGAGACTCCAAAGAATTTATGATAAGTAGAAAATGTATGCAATATTGTCATTACTATTTATTATTAAGATTAGGTGTACTTTTATAGCTGGTCCAAGAGTAGATTTTAAGGGAAATAACTTATTTAATTGTAAATTTTTCCCAAATATGTTTGTTTTAATATAATACACCATTCAGTATGCCCCAAATATGCTTTTGAGTAAGCAACATTTAAAGGAAACTGAAGAATAATGTTTGGATAACTGAAAATTGTTTTGATGGTACATGTCCTGAGCATGCCAATACTAGTCTCTTTATTTGGGAATTTGGGGAAAATGATAATGATAAAATGCAAGTTATGCCTCTACTATACTACATCCTTTAAAAGATTTTTTCAGCTCTCCAGGTTCCTTGGAAATATGGCATCTTTAGAGAGAATATAAGGAATTTTGCAGGGTTGTTAATCATCCCATTAGCTTCATTACATCATGCTAGCAATGTTTTGCATAACGTGAATTTAGTGATAGAAAGGGAGGATGGGTAGTCTTGATCATTATGAGCAAAAAATTGATCTCCAATATTACTTAGTCTTCAGCTACAAATTGGTAAAAAAGCTTACTGTATTTGCAGCTACAATATTATACAGGAGCCATCAGCTTTTAGTAAAGATCACTCCAAGTATTTTGAATAAGACTGTGCGACTATGCAGTAATTTGATATAATCTCTTGCATTCTAAGTGAAGACATTTTGTATCTTCTTAACCATAAGCTTGAAAAGTAATTGTCTCGATAGAGACAGCAGCGTAAGTTATGACTTGGCCTTCAGTGATGCCGTAATGTCATGTGATGAATGAATCTTTTTTTTTTCTGCACCAACATCAACTGAATGGAGCTTTGTATATAGCTGGAATATAAGTTTATTGTTAAAACATTGACCACTCAAACCTCAAAATGTAAAAAATGACTTGGTCACTACCATGTGATCACCAGTTATAAGCCTTAGGTATTTTTTTCACATGGATAATTTTATATGACAGTAGTAGAGTGAAGAGTTAAAATACGATTAAGGCTTAGTGTTGTTAATTAATGCCAAACATTTGATGTGTTCTTTACAGCAATAGTCTTTCTTCTGGAGTCTGCTTGTGTTCAGTTTGTATTGCAGTTGCTAGTTATTAGCCAATAATTAGTATATTATACTGTGTACCACATGCTGGAAGTAAGGCTCAAAAGACCAAATGAGCAATGTTAGGCAAACGTTTTAGAAAAATTTCCTGTACTGTAATTATAAAATTTGAATCTCAAGGCTAGTCATTCAAAAAATTTCCTTAGCTTTTGGACCTTGCACTTATTTTAACTTGAAGGCTCAGGATTATTGAACTATAATAAATAAACTATCACCCCAACCAAGTGGCTGCCATAATACATAGCATGAACATTTTCAGACCCAATTTTAGAGAGAAAATTGTCAGTATTGAGCACATCTGTGGTATCTTGCTTCTTTTGTTGTGGGAAGCACCCTCTTCCATTATCTCCAGCTAGGAAAATGTGAATAAAAATCTTCCCAAAAGTGACAACATTAGCCTCGCAATACAAAAGCAAAAATCAGAATTGGTAGCTTGGGGACAATAACTTGGCACATTGCCTTACTGTATTCTGTTGTCAAGCAAAAATGATCCTACTTTTTGTGGAATGCCTTTAGGACTTCTTTGACTTGACTGCAGGAATGTTGACCTTTGTTATAGTCTTCTCTGCTTCCTTCTGGGTCTTGATGGGTTGCATAAGATGGCTTTTCCATTTTTTTTTTTTTAATGCCATGGCCATCATAAGAGGTTAATATAGTTATCCCTTTTGTATTTCAGTGTTGCCCAGCCTTTAATGATAGAAACTGAAAATTTTTTACTTACTGTAGAATGGGTCAAGTTCAGCATTACTCTTTATTTTTATCATTTGTATATTGCAACGGTTTTCATGCATTTAAAGTTTTGTCTCAGTTCACATAAGAGTGCACTGAGACAGTTTTAATAATTTTCAATTCTTGACATTTCATTAATTGCTCAACAGAAGTAAATAAGATATTCAATTTTACCTCAGATTTGTTGTGATTGAAGATATTCCTAAGGCTTTTTCACCTTTTCATTCACTATTGAAAATTCATTTACTTTTTCATTTTTCTTGATACCTTTATATAGAAATGGACAATTCTCCAAATACAAATGGTGTCTGCTGGATTTTCCAAACACCTCTTGATTCTTGGATAGCAAAAATAGCATAAGCGATTATTTCATGCATTTGATGCTGCCAAGGTCAAATTCAGTAAATAATGTTACAACTTTATAGTAACAGTACTATCACAGATTTAACTTGTGTAAAGATGAATACAGTACTCATTTTTTTCCTTGCAGTGGAACTTTAGTTGCTATTGGCCAAAGAGAGGAAGAATGTCAAGTCCTCTTTGGGGTAAGCCTTGATATCTGTCCATGCCAAGATATGCTTTTATAGATACAGCTTATCCATTTTGTAATTACAGTACTCTTGAGATGTCTTTATTGTTTTTTAATTCTGAAATGTCTTAATTGTCTTTTGATAACTTATACTGTAAGTGTTTTTTCTTCCCTTAGTACTAAGAGGGGTATTGATTTAAAACTCTGAAATGTATTCAGCCCAAGAAATTTTCCTACATAATTCCTTATTGGTTTCTGGTCCCTCCATATTGGAAGGGTAGTTGTCTGACACTATGGTCACTACAAGTAGCCTACTCGAGCTATCTTCATGTCACAACACAAACTACTGCGGGATACACAGAAAAATGTTTAAGGAGTCATTGCAGAAGGTACCCATTCTATAGTACTTTTTTCTTAATTAGATAACTATTGGAAAGAAGCTGTAATGAACTTGTGCTGTTGGTGCTACGTTAACTCATATTGGTTGCTTAATTTGCATATGTTACGATCAGGCAGTGACCGTTTGTTTTTAAGTTTTTTTTATTTTTAATGTATTCTTTGTACTACAAGTATTGTTCTATTACTACTACAAAACTACTGCTACTATTATCATTGTTACTCTTTATCGTGAATATTATTATTATTAGCATTATTTAACTTTGGAGTATCTGCCATCATTTTTGTTTGTGGAGGAAAACTTGTTTAGATTGATCCTAAGCAAAACTTTTTTTAAATTTTATTTTAGATATTTGTTGTTTTGGTAATGAACCCACTTGCAACTTTTGTTGTCATTGTTCTTGTATTGGTTATATTATGGGTAAGCTAAGCTCTCCTGTGCAATAAGGGAATTGGTACTTCATTTGTGGTATGTGGCAATCTCTAGAATTCTAAATGGATAATTTTTTTATGTATTCAGCATAGTGTTCATATTTCTTGTGTATCAGCTGTAATATTTTATGAAAAGGATTATGTCATTAAAAGTGATAGTGTATTGAATTTTGTAATGATTATTTGGTGCATCTAGGGGTCCTTTTGGTATTTTTGTTTAGCATTTATATGAAAATGTATGTCAGCATTACTTATAATCCATTTTCTCCTTTTTTCAAATGCAATTACTTTGTAAGAATCAAGGCTTAGGGTAGCTTCTTTTGTAAATGACTCATTCTTTGTTACTCTTTAACCTTTGTTAGTAAGTTTTAAATAAGTTCAGGTGAACAAACATTTAGTCCTTAAGTACTTATGATGGAAATCTAGTGTAATCCTAATTATTAAACTGCTAATTATTGTCTTTGATTACTTTGACAGTTTAAGTGTTAATGTTAAACATGTAGTTTTTGAGGCAGAGACTCTGAATTCTTTTTGTTTTATCTTACTGCAGAGTATGGTGTTCATTTCCTAGTTTGGTATTTATGTGTACAGTAATTGAAACATTAAAATACAGGGACCCACATACCCTAAAAATGTTGTACCTCTGTATTATGTAGAAAAAGCAATGGAAAAAAGAAAAAAATTAGGTATTGAATGGTAATATACAAATAGGAAAACTGTGATGCGGATTTTTGTTTACATTTTAAAGTACTCTCTTCTGTGGCATAAGGACTTTTTGAAGCTCCCTTTGAAGTTCATTTGCAGATTCTATGAAATGATTGGTTGTTTTAAATTTTATGGCCGATTTCATATGAAGTTGATATAATGACTGTAACATTTCTAGAGATACTAACTTTAGAAATTCATTCTTTATAAACTTTTTACTACTGTACCACAGAAACTAACATTCAACTGCAATTCTGATATGTTTAGATATAAATTGAAAATATATATAGCTTATTTTCCATACTGCCTTTTTTTTCTTCCTTGGATTACAGGTTTGTTCTTATGGGATACAAACTCAATATCTTTGATATATGGAGTATCCTTCCACATATGCACTGGACTGGCCATGTACTGACTAAACAAGGGTAATACCCAGATGAAGATTGGGGAGACGGGATACCCATACTAACCCAACTGGCATCACCTATCTCCTTCTGGGCACAGTATATTCCAGACGTTTCTTGTGCACAATCTTTTTAAGTGTGCTGGCTGTTTCCTTTGCATGAATCTTGATGTTTATCAATACTCGGTAATTTCTAGTGACTTTATGTACCTGAAAGTGCTAGTGTCACTTTTTTTTAGTGCTTTTTGTTGGTTCTCTCCGTCAGGACAAGACCAACTTTGTCTTAAGTCAAGGTTGACCTTGTAATGTAGCAGCTTCTAATGAAGGGTTCATCAACAGCTGTGCTGTTCTCTATAACTTTTCAGGTGTCCATGAGGCATCAAAGTCTCCTGAGGTAGTTATTCAAGGTTACCATGGTCTGCACTTGATGGAAAGCTGTTAGCACTCTTCTTTGTCTTAATCTTCTATCATCATCTACCTTTACCTTAATTCCACTCTCTTTTCCCTCCTGAGGGGAAGGGGGCACACAGTTGCCAGCAATGATCAGCTTTCCCCAGGTAAAGTAGGCACTGATGCGCCAGCCTGCTCAGACTTGGGGTTTGGTTCTATCTCATCTCTTAGTGGGCTTTTAGGCTCAACTGAGCCAAGGCTGTTCAGCTTTTTCCCCTGCTGCATAAGTCGCCCCTCCTCTCACCACAAGGAGAGGTGTTTGCATGATCCACTCACTGACAGGTTTGACTTGTTTACTAATTGTACCTGCTTTGTAGATGGGTGTTGCTGCTAGCAACTGGCTCCCACGATTCATCCATGGTCAGATGATCGTGGTAAACAGGTGAGAACAGCAACTCTTCACTGCGACTCCTCAAGGTCGCAGAGAGGAAGGTTTGTGAGATCCATTCAGCGTAGGGTTCACATGGCCTGTTCGCTAGTTGTATACCCAGTCTATGGATCAGTTTTGCGCTGGTGGCAGGGAATGTTCTCAGCCTTCTTTGGGAGGTTTTTGGGGTGAACTGGCAGTGGAAAAGGCCTTTCAGATGGCCTCTCATGGTAATGAGCTTAGAGAGATACTGGCAAGATTCCTGCTGAATCTAGGTGGAGATCCAGATGAGATACTCCTTTGCTGGCCAGCATTTTTCAATACTATCTGAAGATTTCCACTCCTGGGGTTTGGATAGTACCATCAGTACCAATGAACACTAGAAAGAGTTGTTTAGGAACCCTTTCTTTCAGCTTTGTCTCTCTCATTCTCCTTCATCTGGAATTCTTGATGAAGACACTTAACTCCTCAGGTCCAAGCCCAAGGTTTGAAAGTTTCCCAATCCTCTCCCTTCAATAATTGTTGATGGAGAGCCTGACGAAATATTGCTATGCCCAATTCACGCGCTAAATGTTATTTGGGAAAGAAGAACCTTAGGCCAGAATGCAAGCAACTTTCCATGTGTACAGGAAAAATCAAGATGATGTCCAAACACCATCTCCTGGTTACAAGAGGTAATCTCCAAAACCTATGCCCTCCAACTTGCCCATGAGCTCATGACATTAAGGGCATTGGGACCTCGCCTTTCAGAAGAACTTCTTTATCCAACAGGTAATGAGGGTGTTAGTCTGGCACCGTCAGTCTACCTTCACCTCATTCTGCTTGAGGGATGTCACCCACAAGTCACTCGACACCTTTTTGTTGGGACCTGTGGTGGCGGCTCACCAAGTAGTTACTGTTGAGAACCATCCAAGTACCCCACAGCTTATTCAAGTGATTTAGCTGGAGTGCACAGCTCATGACCCATAGCCACAGTACACACCTTTTAACCATAACACAAAGGCTGCAGACCATCAGTTTCCCACCTCCACAGGAGACCAATTTCTTCAGGATTAGTCTGATATGATTCCAGTCCGTAACATACAGAGCAGGGATAGAGGGAAGTATCAACCTGCCCACAGGGCAGTGCCTGTGGAGCAACACTACCTTGCCCTTCATGTTAATGCCAGCAGAACAGTGTCAGTGACCTTTTCCCACAAGGTGACAAACTGCTTTACTTGCGAAGGGACTCTGTCCTACCTGCCAGTACTTCCTCTTATGTAGCGAGTCTCCATATATGAACGACATAATGTTTATACTGTATTCCTGTTGGAACAAATGCCAAATTTTCAAAGTTATTTGTATTTTTCCTAGGAATACAAACTGTAGCCATTCATACTGAAGGTGGCCCACCTTGTCCACCCTGCTTCATTTTTCATTTTCAATGTAGGCTGAAAGGACAACAGGTATCATTGGTTGGGTGAGAATGGACAGCCACTTTCCCCCATCTACACCTGGGTGCCACACCTGTTTACTCAGTAAAAGGCTGGTTCAGCCCACGCACGGAAAGATACTCCATATATGAAAGGCTACGGTTTGTATACCCAGGAAAAATAAAAATTACTTTAAAAGTTTAAAATTTTTTGTAAATTAATTAATAATTACAAAATTTATCATTTTTAGCACTTGAAATATGTGAATTTAACCATTTAAGAGTAAAATACATTCCTAGAGAATCTATGTCAAAGACAAAATGACTGGGGAGGGAGATTTTTTTCAGTACTTACTACTGGATGATATTGAGATACTCAAATAAGTCAAAAGTTCAAATAAGAAAGTAAGTTAATTTTTTATTAAGCCAGCCTTGTGCTGACACAGGCACTTGCTCAAGGGCAGCAAATATGCATGAGAAACAACCTCCTTATACCCATTAAAAGAAACTAAAATACACCCTCCATACTCCTAGCCCCTTGCCATTGGGTGGGGGCTTAAGAGAGTAACTTCCTGCGACTAAATCAGATTACAGCCCTTGTGGTTATTCTCAACTAAATAAGCCAGGAATATACTGTAGCATGAAATTTAGGCAAATAAGCCAAGCACTATGGTATTTTTAACTATTCAGCTCTTGAGTCAGTGAAAAGAGGGAGCAGGAGTGGTTGGACACCAAGCAAAATGGTAGCATCTAACAATGAAACTAGGAGAAAACCCCAGTTACATTAATAAGTAATAATTAGACAGATTGGACAGCAAGATGGAATAGAACAGAATACAGTATAGGATTTAAGCCAAAGGCCAAGTGCTGGGATCTATGAGGTCATTCAGTGCTGAAATGGAATTGACGGCAGAATGGCTTGAAAGGTGTAACAGGAGGTAAACTTCACGACTGCACTATGAATCAATTGTTCAGGACGGTGGAAAGAAAGATAATTTGAATGGAGGTACAGTAAAAGGTATGAAAGAGGTTGCAGCTAGGAGCCGAAGGGACACTTGCATAGAGCCTCTAGTAATGCCTACAGGGCACCACATGAGGCGCAGTGACGGTGCTACCCCCATACGGAGGACAGCAAGATGGAAAAAAGGAAGTGGGAATAGAGGTAAAAGGCCAAATACCAAATGCACCTATGGGCCAAAGGGATGCTGCACACATCATGTAAATTACCTAGGCCCTCACCTTGATCCTGGGTCTATTTTCTCTTTGTTTGAAAAAAAAATTGCCATCCCCCACCACAAGAATTACTACAAGATACTGGGGATGACAACTAAACAAAACATCAAGGAGTGCAGAAAATGAAAAAAAAACAGCTAGAATAAAGGATAATAAATTAACAGGTGTTTGCACATTCAGAACTGAAGATAAAACTCCTTTACCTAAGCCATATATACCAGTGAAGCAAATGAATTGGAAATAAAAAGTACAAAAGAAATCAAATTGACTCCAAAATCCCACAGGTTTAATGAAGAATGTTCCACTGACATCAAATGGAATCCACCATAGTCCTCAGTGTAAATGCCATAAATTTCATGAAAGAGCTACTTGACATACATTATACGGTGATCAACTTTTATAAATGCAAATAAAACACAAAACATGTTTTGACGTAGGAAAAACCTATTTTTGGTAGCTGCTGTGAGTCCTCAAAGGTAGTTTTTATTAAGCATTTGTTCCTTTTATCACTACTGGGCTACTATTACACAGGACTTACACATTACCTGTGACACACTGTATTGCTCAATCTGCTTTTCGTCTCTGGAAATGGCTCACAACTACCAGCCAAGAGCCAGCCCCAGAAAGAATAAAAGAGAATTTGGTTGCTGGCTGGATGTGTGAAATATACCACACACTTTTGGCAGCAAGTTTAAATGGTGAAAGAGCTCATTTTTAAGCTGTCTCTATCACTTAGAAATCAGAATGTATAATAAGAGACAGCCTTCTTACTCCCAGAGCTCGGACTGTTAACAATTAAGACCAGGTTGGACATAAAACCTCATTACAATCTAGCTAGGAGGCATCAGCTTTCTGTCTCTTCACTTTTGAAACAATCAATCATGTGAAGATGGAATCTCAGGATTTTGTGATGACTGAGAAACAAGTTTATGGCAAAAATACAGCCATTTTTCTCCACCATCTCAGTATTTGATAGTGCTACAAGAAACGAGCAACAATTTTCCTTCCTCATGTTATGTAATGCCGCATGCAAGATGCTTATGTAACGAATACAGAAAACTTCATCCGATGGACGTGTTCAGTTCATAGGCATCTTGCACACGGCATTACATAATAATATACAATATGGATATCCATTTAGTTTTGTCTTGATTGAGTTGAAATGCATTGGTGAATAAATTCTTTAAGACAATGTTATATTATTACTAGTTTATGTATATGACCCATTGGCTACCCAACAACCTGGGAACCCTACAAGAAAAATCTCAGGGGGAGCCAAAGCTGACTTTTATGATAAGCTCTTCCTAATTAAATAGCTTTCAGTCTTCTAGAACAATGTTCACTGCAGCAACAAAAACACTTATGTGGGCCCTATTTAAAGCATTCTATGACTTTCTGGAGTGTCACATTATAGCCTGAAAGGAAGCATTGATGGGCTCCAACATTTTACTCCCCAATGTAACCTCCCTGTTGCTCTCTTCCCTTATCTGTTGGGACCCTTTGAAGAATGTGTTGTTGTACAACTCCTTGAATGAGCCTGATAACAGAATTGCACAATATATTCTGTTTTTAAAAAAGGGGAATCTGGGAAACAATACCCTTGAGTTTCTTCTTCCTTAGGTACAAACCTACAGTAACTACCAAAGGACCCCTCCAACAACAAAAGAAAGGACAACAATAGCATCAGCACCCCTTTCAAAGCAAACAAGACACTCCTACCAAGGGAAAGAAAAATCAACTCTTGGACTGCATATTACAAGGAAAGAAGAGTTGGAGCCCCATAGGACTTGCATAGTTGGGATTGTCTTCTACAGCAGTGGAAGTCCTTCTCTTGGGGGACACAGAGAAGGACAATTCACAATGGGCTAGGGTAGAGATGGTCTCACCCTTCATAAAATTAAATTGATAAGTAAAATATAATCTCCCCCCTTTTTTTTTTTATTGTTTTTTTCTAATTCCCCTCCCCTTTTTTATTATTTATTTATTTAGTTAACTACTTAATTTTTTTTATGTACTCTTTCCCCCATTCTTTTCCCAGCCCGAGAAGAACCCTAAAAGAGTTCAGAGGTCTGGTTAAACAAATCATTTATAACTAACTAACCCCTCCTCTAAAGTAGTTTTTTTTCCCAAAAAACCCGATCCCTTTTTAAACAGGGGACCATAGAGAAAGAAGGCTTTATTTGCTGCCATTATTCAGTGTCCACAAGAAGCATTCCTCCGTACTAAGAGCGATCCTTGATCACTCATATTTGAACAAATGTATTATTTGCAAAAATTTTTATATATACTGTACTTATTTTTGGGGAACTCAGGAATGAAGGGTTTTACCTGGTGGCCTACCTACATGACTGGCTGATAAGGAGAGTTAGCAGAGAAGAGTGCTGACGAAACCTAAGAGCGGTCCATGATCGATCTAATCCTGATATTGTGACTGTAGGATTTAACCCTTAAGGGATGGACTAATTATATATCATGCAACCCCCCAGACCGGGTAAACTTTAAGGTTGGCCAATTTAAGAAAAAATACATCAATGGAAATCAGAAAAAAATTCTAAAAAATTTTCCCTACCTTCCACAGGAAGTTGAAAACCCAATGTGGGGCCTCTTTCACAAAACACTCGTAAATTTTACCAAGTTATGTATGTTTTTCTAATAATTTATTTTATTTTGTAAAATTATAATTACAACTCACACAATATCATAACAGATTAGAAATAAAATCAGTAACAAATTCTGAGCATATCTGTTGTAAAATATTTACGTAAATTTACCGAGATCGGGAAATGCAGTAACTTTTTTTTTTATTTATACAAGATTTTTTATAGCGTAGTCACTGTTTTGTTCTCAAGGTGTTACCTTCCATGTAGACCATGGAAGGTAACTCCTTGAGGACTCAACAGCGACTACCAAAAATAGGTTTTTCCTACATCAAAACCTGTTTTTTCTAATATTTCTTTGCAAAATGATATTTTAATGATAAAATAAGGTTTGTTCATACTTACCTGGCAGATATATATATAGCTGTATTCTCCGAAGGTCCGACAGAATTTCAAATTTCGCGGCACACGCAGTGGCCGGTCAGGTGGTTAGTACCCATTCCGCCGCTGGGAGGCGGTATCAGGAACCATTCCCATTTTCCATTCAGATTTTCATAGTGCCGTTGTCTCCTGAGGGGAGGAGGGTGGGCACTATGAATATATATCTGCCAGGTAAGTATGAACAAACCTTATTTTATCATTAAAATATCATTTTGTTCATGAAACTTACCTGTCAGATATATATATAGCTGAATCGCACCATTGGAGGTGGGCAGAGACAGCATAGGATTGAGAAACAAAACAATGTAGATGATTACACATCTTGGTTCCTTACCTTTTAGCATAGCTGACTTCGTGATTACTGTCACCCAAGTCTGCGTCTGCTTTACTGGAGTTTCCAACGAGGTAGAGACCTATATGGTTGGAGAGTTCCAGATGATCTGTCAACGGGGACGTGACCACTAAGTGACCAGATCATAGCCTCAAGAAGGAAGCAAAGAGACAAAAATAACCACCTGACCTACCAAACATCTTGACTAGTAAAAAACTAAGGAAAGGGAAGACTGCCCCCACAGTCTACCCACAACCATAAAAAACACAACCAAAAAATTTTTAAAAACTATTCCTAACCATACATTAAAGGATAGGATGGGTACTGCCTCCTTCTCCCAAGATCGTACCAGCCGAAACGTAAGGTCCCAATGAACAGCAAGACTCATACACTGTTCTTACGTCCTTTAGGTAATGAGAGGCGAACACAGAATGACTTCTCCAATAGGTGGCATTCATAATATCGTTCAGAGCCATGTTCTTTTGAAAGGCTACTGACGTTGCAACAGCCCGAACCTCATGCGCTTTAACTTTCAAAAGTTCGAAGTCACTCTCCTGACAACTCTTATGCGCTTCTTGAATGGTGGACCTCAAGAAGAAAGCCAGCGCATTCTTTGACATGGGGACGTCAGGTCTTCTCACCGAGCACCATAACCTATCCGCAAGACCTCTCGACTCTTTTGTCTTGTCCAAGTAGAACTTTAGAGCCCGAACAGGGCATAGCAATCTTTCTGGTTCCTGACCCAGAATACCCGCCAAACCTTTCAATTCAAAGGACTTGGGCCAGGGGTGAGACGGGTTCTCATTCTTGGCAAGAAACGACGGTTGAAGAGAGCACACCGCATCGTCTCCTTTAAAACCAATTGACTTAGATATTGCATGAATCTCACTGATTCTCATTGCAGTAGCGAGAGCAACTAAAAATAATGTCTTCTTTGTTACGTCCCTCAAAGAAGCAGCATGAAGGGGTTCAAAAGGGCTTTGCATCAGGAACTTAAGAACTACATCCAAATTCCAAGATGGAACCAAAAACTGATGCACCTTAGTCGTCTCGAACGACCTAATGAGGTCATGTAGGTCCGTATTGTTGGCGATATCTATTCCTCTGTGCCGAAAGACCGCCGACAACATACTCTTATATCCCTTAATAGTAGAGACTGCCAGCTTCGGAACTTCCCTAAGAAAAAGAAGGAAGTCTGCAATCTGGCTCACAGTGGTCGAGGAAGAGGAAACCTCTGCTTTTACACCACTGTCGAAACACGGCCCACTTCGACTGGTAAACTGCGATCGAAGATGTTCTCCTGGCTCTCGCGATCGCTTCTTGCCACCTGCTTCGAAAAACCTCTCGCTCTCGCCAGCATTTTCGATAGTCTGAACGCAGTCAGACCGAGAGCGGAGAGGTTTTGATGGTATCGTTCGAAGTGGGGCTGTCTGAGTAGATCTGGACGAAGAGGCAACACCCTTGGAAAGTCTACCAGAAGCGACATTACCTCCGGGAACCACTCCTTGTAAGGCCAACACGGAGCGATCAGAGTCATCCTTGTGTCTTGCGACGACGCTAACTTCCTGACCACTTCTCCCAGGAACTTGAAGGGAGGGAAAGCATAAAGGTCCAGACGAGACCAGTCCCAAAGAAGGGCGTCTATTGATACTGCTCCTGGATCCAGGACAGGAGAGCAGTAGAGCGGAAGCCTGTTGTTCTTTGATGTTGCAAACAGGTCTACTAAGGGTCGACCCCATAAACCCCACAGTTTTTGGCACACCTCCTGGTTCAGAGTCCACTCTGTCGGAAGCAGTTGATGACGACGACTTAGCAGGTCCGCTCTCACGTTCTGAACGCCTGCTACAAACCTCGTCAGGATCGTAACGTTCCTGGAACTCGCCCACAACAGGATCTCTTTCGCAAGAACGAACAGGGAACGAGAATGAGTGCCTCCCTGCTTTTTCAGGTAAGCTAGAGCTGTGGTATTGTCCGCGTTTACCTGGACTGTGCGACCGGACACTTGATCTTCGAAGAATCGAAGGGCTAGAAGAATCGCCCCTAATTCTTTCATATTGATATGCCAGGTCACCTGTTCCCCTCTCCAGGTGCCTGACACTTCTCTCTTCCCCAGTGTTGCTCCCCCACCCCGACATTGACGCCGCCGGAGAACAACACTAGGTCGGGGTTCGAAGGCTGAGAGACACGCCTTCTGAAAGCTTCGAGAGATCCAACCACCACCTGAGATGCTCCTTCACTTGAGGGAAAGTTTGAGAGACAACTCGAGATTTTCCTTGTCTTCCCAGTTGTCTTGCAGGAAGAACTGAAGAGGCCTGAGATGTAGTCTCCCTAGGGAAACAAACTTTTCCAGTGAGGAAATGGTCCCCAGCAGACTCATCCACTCCCTCACCGAACATGTTTCTTTCCCTAGGAAGGCCAGGACTTTTCCGTAGCACAGCTGTTGACGTTCGGGACGGAAAAGCCCGAAAAGCCACTGAGTCCATCTGAATCCCCAGATACACGATGGACTGAGTTGGGGTCAGGTGTGACTTTTCGAAGTTGACCAGCAGGCCGAGTTCTTTCGGCCAGGTTCAAAGTTGCTTGAAGATCCTCCAGACACTCTCCTCGATGACGCTTCGAATCAGCCAGTCGTCCAAGTAGAGCGACACACGTACGCCTGCCAGATGCAGCCACCTTGCTACATTCCTCATGATGACGGTGAAAATCATGGGAGCTGTGGACAGGCCAAAGCAAAGAGCTCTGAATTGATACACCTTTCCCCTCAAGACGAACCTCAGGAACTTCCTTGACTGAGGATGTATCGGTACGTGGAAGTACGCGTCCTGAAGGTCGAGGGATACCATCCAATCCCCTGGTCTTAAGGCTCCTAGAACAGACTGCGCCGTCTCCATCTTGAAAGTTCCTTTCACGACGAAGAGGTTCAGGCTGCTGACATCCAGCACAGGTCTCCAACTTCCCGACTGTTTCGGGACCAGGAACAGCCTGTTGTAGAAGCCCGGGGAATTCAGGTCTAAGACCTGTTCTACTGCTCTCTTGACGAGCATTTGCCGCAGCAGGTCGTACAGGATCTCTTGTTTTTCTGGACCGTACGACGGAGAGAGGTCCAGGGCGAAAGGCTTAAGGGAGGGGAGAAAGGAAAGGGATCTTGTATCCTTTCTCTAAAACCGAAAGGGACCAACTGTCTGCCCCTCTCACTTTCCAGGCCTCGGAAAACGCAAGAAGCCTGGCACCCACCGGTATCTGGAGGAGAATCACATCACTTCTTGCCCCTACCTCTAGCAAGGGCTTTTCCTCTCGAGAGGTTCTTTCCTCGAGAAGAGGGCTTTGAAGAAGATCCGGCACGAAAGGGCTTCTTCATCTTGGGTGAATGCTGACGGGTTGACGTCGTCGAGGTCACGGGAACCGCAGGGCGCTTCGATGACTGAGCCAACAGGTCCTGTGTGGTCTTCTCTTGCAAGCTTGCAGCGATGTCCTTTACCATCGAAGCCGGAAAAGATGACTGAAAGGGGAGCAAACAACAGTTCTCCTTTCTGTGCCAAGGAGACGGACTGAGCAAAAACCGCAGAAGAGAGACCTTTTCTTGAGCACCCAGTCGCAAAGTGCGAGGCCAATTCGTCAGAACCATCTCGGACCGCCTTGTCCATGCAAGACAAGATGCTCAAAAGGTCCGACAAGGAGATCGAGTCCTGACTCTTAGACTTAAGGTCCAAAGCTCCAAGGCACCAGTCAGGAAGTTGAAAACTTCTATCGTCTTGAAAAGGCCCTTCAAAAGATGGTCCATCTCCGTAAGAGTCCAGGAACCTTGGCCGTCGACAGATGAGACCTCCTACTGAATCCACGAGAGAGGCTAAGTCTCCTTAGATGAGGAAGGAAGACGTAAGCCTAAGTCTTCTCCGGTCTCATACCACATCGCCGCTTTTCCCCGAGAGTCTTGAAGGGGGAAGGGCGAAAGAAGACTTTCCTTGAGCTTTGGGAGTCCATCCACAAATGGACTTTCTTGAAGGCCCGCTTAGTGGAAAGCGATTTAGTCATCTTCAGAAATCCCGGGGCTTTCCTAGACTTAGTCGAAGTCAGTTGAGAAGGAGGAGAGAGAGGTACTGCCGGCAGAAACTTGTCGGGAAACAATTCCTTCAACAGCTTGACGAGAATCTGGTAGTCCGACGACGAGGACTGATCCTTAATCTCATCTTCAGACTCCGAGACCTTGAGTCTATCTCCAACATCGGGAGGGGAAGAGCAGAGAGAAGTTGGAGAGGAAACACGCCGCAGGGACCTCTGCTTGGAAGAGGAACTGGCGTGCAAAGCAGCAGGAGAACCAGGAACCACACGAGAGACGACAGCAACGGCAGGTGGAGCGTCTTGAAGGGAGTCAAAAACGTCCATCGGGGCGTCACGTCTGGCAGCATGACGAGCTTCTTGAGCGTCCAACCGAGCGTCACGTCTGGCAGCATGACGAACGTCTGGATCGTCCCTTAGAGCGTCACGTCTGGCAGCATGACAAACGTCAGGAGCCTGACGAGCGTCATCAACAAAAAGGTGAACGTGACGTCTAGAACGAGAAGGGAGGGGAGGACGTCCTGGGGTGACGTCACGACGATCCTCCCCAACACCCTCCGGGGGACGAGTCTAGGGTTCCTTCCACGACGAGCAGGGGAAGCAGACGAAGGTGACGAACGAGGAGCAGGAGAAGGAGAACGCCTAGATCTCTTCACTGGAAGTCTAACATCCCTCCGACGAGTACGGGACCTGGACTCTCTCTGCAATGAATGAGGAGAGTTGCTGCTGCATGGAGGCAATAAGGGTCCTCGTTGGTGACGCCTCTCTCCGGAGAATTACGGAACCTAGAGGCAGAAGGACGAGGGGCGTCCTAATCCTCTTCTCTTGAGGAGGGAGAGCTCTTGGGCGCTCAAACACGTCTTCTTCGGATGACGTCCGGTACTTCTTTTGGGGAACGATCCACAAACTCTGGTGAGGAGCACAGAGAGAGAGAGGACGTGAAGCGCCCCCTCCTCCCTAAAGCTTCTCTTAAGAGGCGAGAGTCTATCTGACGGTTCCAACCCTGCGTGGGGAGGACGTGTCAGAAGACGAGAAGCAGTCCTTTAGGACCCGAACACACGAGTTCGCGCCTGGGCAGCCTGGGAAACGTCTTCAGGACCTGCGAAGGGACGCCAGACTGGTGGGGGTTCCCCGTCACCCTCCTTCGGCTTTCGACATGCTCTCTCCCTGAGTTCTGGGAGTCCAGCAGAGGTCCAGGCCTAGAGGCGTGATGGGGCCGGTCTGACGCCCCCTCCACTGCACTCAGGGGGGCACTAGTCACTTCACAACACTTTTCTTGAGAGCTGACACCTTAGATTCTAATGCACGAATCGATTCCATCATAGCGGAAAGCATATTAGTCTCCACTGGCACGATCTCAGGGCTGGAGACAAAGCCACAGGGTTAGGATCTAAAGGTACAGGGAGTTAGGGCTGACATCAACACTTCCGCAAAGAGAAGCACTCCTGGAGGAAGACCTCCTCAGTCGATCACGCTCCAACTTCCTCACATATTTATCATACGCTCTCCATTCATTTTCAGACAAAGAAGCACATTCATTACACCTATCATTCAACATGCATATATGCTTCCTACAGTTAGAACATACAGTGTGAGGGTCAACCGCAGCTTTCGGCAACCTCACCTTACATTCAGACATCACACACGCACGGTAACTAGCAGAGCTAGACCCAGACATAATGATAATCTAAAGCAAAACCAAAGAAAAGTCAAAAAAGCGTATGCCGATCTACCGATCCAAAGTCAAAATACCAAAAGACAATCAGATACTCAAGAAAAAAGCAAATCCTATGACGGAGGTGCAGACAACAGTTGTTGACAACACCGGCGACAGAGAAAATCTGAATGGAAAATGGGAATGGTTCCTGATACCCGCCTCCCAGCGGCGGGAATGGGTACTAACCACCTGACCGGCCACTGCGTGTGCCGCGAAATTTGAAATTCTGTCGGACCTTCGGAGAATACAGCTATATATATATCTGACAGGTAAGTTTCATGAACAAAATTACAATTATAACTGACATCATATCGTAAAATTTAAGAACTAAAGCCAACAGCAATCCCTGGGTATATTTATGAGCAAATAAATAAAACTACATCATGGGAGAGAAAGGAGCAAGACACTGGCCCTTCAAGGCAAGAACAATACTAAATTTCATGAGACACCCACGACTGGGCTGAGTGAATTCTTCAGTTGCCACAATTCATTTATGAGCCACTGAAGTATTGGAAACTCTTTCCCACTCGATACAGCCAAATCGTATGGCACATAATATTAATACTTCTTAGAAGGGATCTGTCCAGCACCCAAAACCTGTTTTAGATCCTCTATTAAGGGGATCCGTCCATTAAGGGTTAACAGAGTCTGGCTCTCACATGCCAGAAAAAGGCTTCATGATCAGCTTCATCTGTGATTGGAAAGATAATCTGTCTGTGGACCTGGAAGAGGTCTCTGGCAAACAGACCAACCTAACTCCACCACACGTATGAGTGATAATACATACGGATGCCTCCTTGACAGGCTGGGGAGGCCACTGAGAGGATGTCAATTAAGGGGAAGATGGTCACCTGCTCACAGGGAGTGCCATACCAGTTTTCTGGGGCTAGTGGCTGAAAATCATCCCAGATATGACTGCAACATACGCATTCTATAGAGAAGCTAGGCCCATGCTGAACTCCTCTCAAGTCAGTAACTGCTAACATGCTTCCAAAATCCAGAAGTGGACCAGTTTGCCACATGTGAAAACCACCAACTTCCAGAGACACATACTCTGGAAGTTGGTGGTTTTCACATGTGGCAAACTGGTCCACTTCTGGATTTTGGAAGCATGTTAGCAGTTACTGACTTGAGAGGAGTTCAGTAAGAACCCTAAAAAGAGTTCAGAGGTCTGGTTAAACAAATCATTTATAACTAACTAACTAACAGAGTATGTGTCTCTGAACATGGACAATCAGGTAATAACAAAAGATGCATTCCTACAAGACTGGAACAACGGAAGATGAAAAATACAGAAACACAATGGATAATACATTTATAGGTTCTTGTGTCTTCTGTTCTTTACTGCCAGACCCAATTGGGTATCCAGAATAAGAAACTGTTGATAACCTTTTTCCTTCAATGTCCCAGATTTCCAAGATTTTGAACAATTACAGTACTGTACTTGCTTTCAACAGAGCCATCACCTAATGGCCCTGAATTAGCCAAATGGTAATTGGTTCCTTATTTCTTCCACTACAGGAAAAAGAATGTATTATATTGCTGTCTGTTGTTCTATCCCAGACAGGAGGGGAAGTCGTCTAAGGATCCTCCTTTCCGAGCTGTGACGTTCACATTAAGATTTTAATCTAGCCTACTGTGAAGATTATTTGTCTAACATTGCTGGACCTAGTACAAACTATGGACTTCATCTATCCAACATACCACTCCATATGGGGAATGTGGTTAGATTACTGGCCTGCCCCTGAAAGCCCAGTTAAAATCTGTTAAAACAGTTTTACATTTTATTATCTTTTGAGGTCAAGTGCCTTGCTATTTCAACAATAATGGTATACAAGGCCTTATGGTTTGGAATTGATTCTAATATAGAAACTGTTAATTCCACTCTCCAGCATTTTAAAATCTGTTAAAACAGTTTTACATTTTTGAGTCCAAGTGCCTTGCTATTTCAACAATAATGACACAGAAGGCAGCATTGGTGGAACCCTTGCCCTATGGTTTGGAATTGATTCCAATATAGAAATTGTTAATTCCATTCTCCAGCCTTTCACACTGCAAAGGTTAGCTCCTGCAAGGTTTCCCATTACCTGGTACCTGAATAAAGTTCTTATACTCCTGTCATCCGCTTAATTCATGTGCTGCAAAAGGAAGTCTACTTGACTGCTTTGGCATCAGAAGCTTGAATTACAGTACAGGGGTCTCTTAGACACGGGTACGGAAAAAGGAAACTACTGTACAAGTTCCGGCAGAACTATGGCAATATTTTTCCATCCCTCTCCGAGCAGAATCCACATTTGGGCCACTACTCCAAAAGCAGTGGATTCTAGGATCTCCCACTTCAACTCCTCCGATGGAGACGAAGAGTCTCTCCTTGGGAGAGAGGTCACTGATACCTGACATGAAGTGGACAGAGCCAATGAAACTTCCCTTCTGAATCCAGATCTAGGGAACAGTCTTATGCTTTACATGAGCGAGATACTTCATGAGAATCTTGCCTTTCCCATGCTGCAATCACGTATTGAAGGGACCCCAATAGAGTCCACCCAGCCCCATCTGAAATGTCTGTACAGTACCTTCTACGGATAGCGAGATAGCCTGGAGTTCTATACTGCCAGCCAGTGGTGATACTGTAAAGTCACCACATCGGCGCCAGCGTAGTGTTTCGGCGGCGCCATTAACTAAGTCTCCGCTGAGCATGTCTTCTTTGGTGACTTCCCATTTTCTTCAAACTCAATTAGTCACGCCTAAAACGTGCCAGGTCACGCATTTTTAATCATTTTTACTTTATGCGTATTTATACAAATGTCACACATTGTGTATCACATGTTTCTTCATTCACAGGCATCAAGACTGTATCCATATTGTAGTTCTGTATGTTTTGTATTGTAATTTGTACTCGTTCACTGCATATTATTGTTTATTGTTTCAACCTCAGGTCACAGTCAATTCCATTGTCTCTCGCGGGCCAGCGTCAGTCGGCCGCTATATAAACTGCCTAGATCTGTAATAAAGTAGCAGTAACTTTTACCTGCTCGTTTCTTTGACACCTTACAGTGGTGACCCCCGGAGTATCCCGGAGCCATTAGCGGACTGACACGGCGACTTAGTCTTGGCTCCAGGATTTCTCCAAAACGCTCTTAGCGGCCTAAACACGGCGCTGTAACCAGCGTTTGAGCGTGCTGACTCGTCGGCGTACCCCACCAGCGTCACTAGTGGAACCACACGGCGCACGAAAGTGCGTATTGACGCGAGTACCCCACTCCAGTAAGGGGTCAAAGGAGCGAGCATGGACGCGATATCCCCTCCTTCATGCAGTTAAACGGACCCCGCGGACTCGGAGGTTTACCTACCTCCCATCACACCCGCGCCCGCCCCTGCATCGAGGCCCTCCCGCAACTCCACACCAGCGCCCCGAACACACGACGGCCGGTCAACACAATCGCGGGCCGCCCTCACCGTAAAACTGCCGCCGTTTACGCAGGGGAACCCATCAATGTGGCTGCGCAGGGTGGAGAGCCACTTCAGAATCGCGGACCTGACGGATGAAATCCTACAGGCCGACACAGTGCTCAACGCCCTTCCGGAGGACGTGTACAGAAAACTCATCTCGCGAGTACACGAAACACACACCCTCACATACAGCACCACAAAAAGTTCCTCCTCGAAGCTTGTTCCCTGCCCATCGCCGAGCGGGCCGCCCGTGCTATCGACCTTGCCATAAACCCACGCCACGACCTCAATTCAAGAGACGCTTGGAGCATGGTCGTAGATCTCCTGTCACTACCAGACTTGGGTGGCACAAAGAAGCGGCAGGAGATAAGCTTCGCACGGGAAATCTACCTTCGCCAACTCCTCCCGGAGGTACGCAACCAGATCGCTCACCCCTACACCATGCCTATCGAGGACCTCATAGAGACGGCGCAACATCTCACAGACTCCGTCAAGGCTTCACAGCGGCTAAAACCGGCCACACAGCCGGTCAGCTCCGTCCAGCCTGAAGAGGACGTAGAGCAGCCCGTCAACGCCATCGCCAACAGACGTCCACCGAACCACAGCAGATGGAGGTCCGCGGGCTTCTGTCGCTACCACAAGTGGTTCGGGAAGGACGCCCGAAACTGCCTGCCGCCCTGCTCGTTCGCCCATTCAAAAAACGGGGGTGGCGGCGGCCAGCAGGACAGGCCACCATGGCAGCCGAAGAACCCAGGGCCTCAAAAACAGTAGGTTTTTACGTCCGCGACACCGTCTCCAGCAGGATGATGCTGGTCGACACAGGGGCCTTTAAATCGATCTTCCCGGCATCCAGAGGACCGCAACCAGACACCAGACCCGGCCGCTTTTCTGACGGCCGCCAACGGAACCCCATCTCTCCTACGGCACCAGGCTCCTGTCGATCTCCATCCTTGGCCAGAGTTACTCCTGGGACTTCATCGTCGCAGACGTAGGAACCCCACTCCTGGGGCCGATTTTCTGGCGCACTGGCCGGCCTGCTAGTCGACGTGAGGCGCAAGCGCCTCCTCGATACCGACTCCTGCCGGTCTCTCCCGTTAACAGCGGGACCCAGACCCACCATCAGCGCCGTCGCCCCCACCAGTATGCACACCTGCTGTCGGAGTTCCCTGAGGTATTTAAGCCCAAGCTTCGCCTAAGTCCCGGGGCCCCAGCCAAGCCACGGCATTTACCACCATATAACGACTAAAGGGCCCCGACACATGTGAAGTTCCGCAGGCTTCCCCTCAGCGCCTTCAGGAGGCGAAAAAGCATTCGCGGAGATGGAGCGGATGGGCATCTGCAGGAAAGCCTCCAGTCCATGGGCCTCCCCCTCCACATGGTGCAGAAACCGGACGGCTCCTGGAGACCCCTGCGGCGACTACAGGCGGCTCAACATTGCAACAGAGCCCGACCACTACCCTCTACCCAACATGCAGGACCTCACGGCCTCCTTTCACGGGGCCAAAATATTCACTAAATTGGACCTTCTTAAATCTTATTTCCAGGTACCTGTTGCGCCAGAGGACATACCAAAGACAGCCATCATCACGCCCTTCGGGTCCTATGTGTTCGCCTTCTCCACCTTCGGGCTGAGGAACGCAGGGGCCACCTTCCAGCGGCTCATGGACAGCATCCTGGGGACCTAAAGTTCTGCGTCTGCTCGTCGACGACATTCTCATATTTTCCAGGTCTCACAGCGAACACCAGAGACACATCAGGGCAGTCCTCCAGCGCCTCCAAGAGAACGGCCTCGTCGTCCGTTTTGACAAGCGTACCTTCGGCGTCCAGAAAGCAGAATTCCTGGGTCACGAGGTGTCTCCGACAGGCGTCCGCCCTCTTACATCGAAAGTAGCAGCCGTAGCCAGGTTCCTGACACCCACCTCCATCAAGGCCGTCCAGGAGTTCCTTGGGATGGTAAACTTCTACAGGCGGTTCATCCCCGGGATCACGCACACCACGGCCCCCCTGACGGAAGTCCTAAAAGGCCAACCGAAGTCCCTGTCTTGGGGACCCAGCCAGCAGCAGGCCTTTTCCCTGACGAAGGCCGCCCTCGCCAAGGCAACCGCCTTGGCACACCAGGATCCCAAGGCCCCCCTCCAGCTGACGACAGACGCCAGTAACGTCGCCTGCGGTGCTGTTCTGGAGCAGATCATCAACGGCGCCCCCCAGCCCATCGCCTTCTTCAGCAAGAAGTTCAATCCCGCAGAGACCCACTACAGCACCTTCGACAGGGAACTCTGCGCGATGTACCGCGCAGTTCGGCACTTCAAGTTCCTCCTGGAGGGGATGCCCTTCACAATCTTCACAGACCATCAGCCACTGGTTCACGCCTTCACGAAGCAGGGGGACGCATGGTCTTCCAGACAGCAGCGCCACCTCTCGGCCATAGCCGAGTTTACCTGTTCCGTCAGGTACCTCCCCGGCAAGAAAAATCCCGTAGCAGACGCCCTCTCCAGAGTCGAGTTGAACGCAGTGCAGCTTGGTGTAGATTACCAGGACCTTGCCAGAGAACAGGCCGCTGACCCAGAAACCCCAGCATACCGCACCGCCATCACATCCCTCAAGTGGCGGGACGTGACCCCCCCCAGAAGGCCCCAGCCTGCTCTGCGACATCAGCACAGGTCAGCCCTGCCCTTTGGTTCCAGCCTCACGCCGCCGCCAGGTATTCGACATAATTCACGGCCTCTCACCCCTCCGGCAGGACCACGGCCAAACTGCTTTCAAAAAAGTTCGTCTGGCACGGGGTGCAAAAGGACGCCACGGCCTGGGCAAAACAGTGCCTGCAGTGCCAGACCAGTAAGGTGGGTCGTCACACGCAGTCGGGGGTAGGCGAGTTCCCACAGCCAGGGCGCCGCTTCAGCCACATCCACATCGACGTCGTCGGGCCCCTTCCCCCATCAGGCGGATCCAGATACCTCCTGACGGTGGTAGACCGTTCGACGAGGTGGCCCGGCCACACACCCATGCAAGAAGCCACCGCCAGCACGTGCGCCGAGGCCCTGCTCTCCAGTTGGGTTAGCCGCTTGGCGCCCCGGACCACATCACAACCGACAGGGGCCCCGCCTTCCTCTCCGAGTTGTGGTCTGCCCTGGCTCAACTGCTGGGAACCACGCACCACACCACCACAGCGTACAACCCAGCGGCCAACGGCCTGGTCGAACGGTTCCACAGGTCCCTAAAGTCATCCCTCATGGCCCGCTGCACCGCCGAGGACTGGAAACATCAGCTGCCGTGGGTCCTCCTCGGGTTGAGAACCGCCCCCAGAGCCGACGGCACCCCATCTGCAGCTGAACAAACCTATGGGGAACCCCTCGTGGTGCCGGGAGAGCTCGTGACGGATGAACGCCACTCCCCATCACTGCAGAGGCTCCGCGACGTGGCCGGCAAGTTCGCCCCTTGCAGGCGCTCATACATCAACAAAGCAACCACCTTCATGCTGCCACAGCTGTCATCCGCCACCCACGTCTTCGTCAGAGTCGATGCCGTCCGTTCACCACTAACCAAGCCCTACAGGGGACCCTTCCGCGTGCTGGAACGAAACAGCAAGGCGTTCCGGCTGGCACTCCCTGGCAAGGACGACTGGGTTTCAATAGACCGGTTAAAGCCCGCCTTTCTGTCGGAGAGTCCCGACAGCGACGCAGCACCCCTTCCGCCCCAACCGCACTCCAGCACGCCCTCACCCCGCAGGCGCGCCGCCCCAGGAAGGGACCGCCCAACCAGCAGCCTCACAGGCGGGAGACCCCTCCGTTATCTTCAAGGAGCCGCGGCACCCTTCAGCTTCCCAGCAGATACAGGGATTAGTCAGACGCGTCCCTCGTCTTGGGAGTATTTGTAAAGTCACCACATCGCGCCAGCGTAGTGTTTCGCGGCGCCATTAACTAAGTCTCCGCTGAGCATGTCTTCTTTGGTGACTTCCCATTTTCTTCAAACTCAATTAGTCACGCCTAAAACGTGCCAGGTCACGCATTTTTAATCATTTTTACTTTATGCGTATTTATACAAATGTCACACATTGTGTATCACATGTTTCTTCATTCACAGGCATCAAGACTGTATCCATATTGTAGTTCTGTATGTTTTGTATTGTAATTTGTACTCGTTCACTGCATATTATTGTTTATTGTTTCGACCTCAGGTCACAGTCAATTCCATTGTCTCGCGGGCGGCGTCAGTCGGCCGCTATATAAACTGCCTGGATCTGTAATAAAGTAGGAGTAACTTTTACCTGCTAGTTTCTTTGACACCTTACAATACAACTGCCTTGGCTCAATCAGTTCCTGCAGACTTCCCTAATGGGAAAATTCTGTTTGCTGTAATTTCTATATTGCCAGGCAGTGATGATACGACTGCCTTGGCCTAATCAGTTCAAATTCCAAGTAGTCAGGGAGAAACACAACAAGGTGCCTGTCCATGACAGCAGCTGAAGAAAAAATGTCTATGATGGTAGGTCCCACTCACCCTCTCCAGTACAAACAAATACTGGTATAAATTTCCTTTAAACCATTACTTGAGGCTCGGGGTTTTATGTTGTGATCTCAAGTTTCCTTAATGTGTGGTACGAAAGTCATGCTTATACTGTATCTTTTACAAATTTACTGTTACCAAAATTTTTTCTGAAAAATATTACATCCTCAGATTTTTTCTAAGTTATTTGTTTATGTTAACACTGTCACAGAAGTGGAGCTCCCAAACTGATTTTGCTTGTCTGAGTGCTTTGTGGGTTAGAACCAATTACATATCTGAAACATCTGTTAATGTCACCCAAAACTGTGGGTATGTAGGAAGATGCTGAAATCATTTGGGATTTTGGAAATGTCCCGCTTGAAAATGCTGGCTTTGGTTTGCAATAATGGCACCTTTGGTTAAGCTACGACCTTTTTGCTCTGTGAATTATTTTGGACGAACCGTTAATTCCAAAACAAATTTTGTCCTCCTAACACAAGACACTTGTTTATCTTCTGGAATTTGTTTTACTTAATTCTTTGTGTGTCCCAAGTGCAATTCTTCCTTAAATTAGGGAGAAAAAGACACTTTTGATATTGTAGTTCAAATGAGAAACTTACGAAGATAGAGAAAAGACAGCAATGTAATATTTTCTGTTAGTTATTTCAAAGGCACCTTCTTCGAAGGTTCTCAGCTTACACCATGGAAGTTCCCTTTGCTTATGAACCACTGGTTACCCTCTACAGTCTGACACCCAACAGCCTTCAACATCCAGAGAAGATCCTGACCAGTCTTAAAACATCAATGCTAATGATAGGTGATTCAGATTAGGGTAAGCATAAGGAATGTTTTCATACTAATATCATGCACTAAGGTATGACATCCTAAGTTAGGTAGCAACTTATTAGGTAAAATTTTATAAGTTGCCAATATAAAATACCATGTAACCTAGGGGTGTTTACTGGTTACAATTTTGCCGTATTAGTTATGGAGGGGGCGGGGGGCTGGTATTGTCTTACCTTATAAGTCGTAATTTGATGAAGAGCTATTTTCAAAAATGTAGGTTACAATTTCATGTCGTGTATTGGCAACTTATAAAATAATACCACTTATTAATTGTTATCTGTAGTGCCCTTGGGTGAATTAGTGGTGGGTCTATGGATATGTGACAACCCAGCATCCAAGGTTAGGCTGGGGAGTTCCAGGCAGTCCCCTAGATTTGGTTAGGTAGGGGGTCTGCGTAAGGATTCTGCCATCACCCTAGGTTAGGTTAGGAAGGGAGTCCAGGAGGGAAAGCCCTTCCAGTCAAGGAAGGACATGGACCCCTAGTTTAGGTTAGGTAGGGGGGTCTGGGTGCACATAAGGACTCAGCATTCTTTGCCCCCAGCCAGGTAAGGACACAGCCCCCTAGGTTACCTTAGGTTAAATCAATTCTTGTATTTTACCAGTTTGGTGCTCTTTCTTACCCAAAAACCTTGCTTACCCACTGCGATTCCCCGAATTGCAGGATATAAGGGGTGGGGTCCACTATCTCTATAACACTTATCTGCTACTGAAACAAATGTCAGAAACATTAAAAGCACACATTAATACATAAGAAAATTATATTTTTAAGATTCAACTGCAAAAATGGTTCGGAGTAAATTTTACCCTAATACTACTTACTCTGTAATGGATTACAACTTTGGGTATTATTTTACTTATGGACATTAATTGCTTTCAACATAAAATATAGGTTTTTCTGTTGTATTATGATGTGATTTGAATGATTTTGAGGTTTATTTCCATCGCAAATGAATACTTATCCTTCCCCGGCAAATGATATACTGTATACATAATTAATAAAATTACGACTTGTCAGAATACTGCACCCCTTCTCCATAGCTAATACGGCAAAACTGTAATCAGTAAACACAGTTTTGCTGTATTAGCTATGGAGAGGGGGGCAGTATTCTGACAGGTCGTAATTTTATTAATTATGTATACAGTATATCATTTGCCGGGGAAGGATAAGTATTCATTTGCGATGGAAATAAACCTGAAAATCATTCAAATCACATCATAATACAACAGAAAAACCTATATTTTATGTTGAAAGCAATTAATGTCCATAAGTAAAATAATACCCAACTTTGAAAGTAACATATAGCAAGGAGATATATCATGGGGTGTCTGTGTGCATATTTAATGTAAAAACCGCAGGCTAAGAACACCTATGTTTGGATGAATTAGATTGGAAATGGTGCCCAAAATTTAAGTTATCCAAGTTCCCTAATTATACAGTATACTGTATTAGTTGGAACAGCAAAGGCCCTGGAGAGTCTAGGGCTCTGAAGCAGTAAAACAAAGCACCCTTGAACCCCATTTAGCAAAGACTTTAAGACCAAGGTGAGATTAGGATGTGCAGACTGTTTCAATGGTCAACCCACAGTGTGGTTAAGCTTCCATTTTCGACTGACATTACATGACACATGCATTACCCCAAGTATTTAACTTATATTTTTGACATCCAAGTTGCTTCAAACCAAATGCTTTATTGGTAGCCCCCATACTGTTTGTGGGTAAGCTGTGGTCTAGGCTAGGGAAGACAACTACAATGGTGACTTAGTTGGCCACTGAACACAATTGCTTGGGAGGCTGGCCCAACACCTATGGTAGGCATAAATATGTAAAACCACATTATTCATCATCGAAATATGACAACAAATTATAAAACTCACTGATTGCCTGTACATACATTACCGATGCTGGCTTCAAACTTATGGGGTGCCTAGATCCATTACTCTTCACTACAGGTTGCGTCAACCTGGAAAAGGGTAAAATATTTTTGTTGACGGTCTTCTACTGTTATGTACTATTTTGTTACCTTAAGTATGAACAACAACATATTTACTTTTACTGATACTTACGATAAATGTAAGAAAAAAAGTTGGCACTTGAAATATACGTTAGGTAAACAGAAGTAACAATACATACAAGATAATTCACACTACTAGCCTAAATAAAGCAAGGATTACCGAGTATGGCAATGGAAGTACATCTTACAAGATGTTGATTTTATGAAGAGAATTAAGAGTCAGAGGGCTGGATTGAGTAGGAAATTGTGCCATAAGAGGAACTGTTGCGAAACTTCAATTTGTAAGTATACAGTATGTAGTAAAAGGAAAGGGCTTGGACACGTCATTCGCTTAACTCAAGAAGCATAACGGTAACGTGCGCCATCATGGCACTGTAATGGGCACCATTAGGGCTGGGAACCCTTGACTTACTTGGATGAGAATTATGGGACTTCACAGACCTCATTTGTGTCATAAGTCGTTCTAAAGGCAATAACTGGCAGCTGTATTCGTTTTTCTTGTAAAGCTGTTTTAACTGAGACGTTCGATCTGTTCAATCGAAAATTGACATAGAAAGTACCATTATTGTCAAATATATAATTTATGTCAAAAATTGGTCAAATGTGTCTGTTGTCAGATATTTAAATTTTTCTTACGAAACATTTCTGACTGTCAAAAGGAGTTTCGTTCAACAGCAGAAGAGCTGTCCATTATGCAAGATTTTTTTCTAAAAATATATTTTTTGTTCAATTTAACAAAATAAAAAACTTACAGACATAGTAAATATACATCCAACGTAAAAATAATTCAGTGATAATGGTCAGGACAATCAACTGCTTAGTTATCGTGCACTGATTGACACTTCTGTTGACGCTGGGTTATTTTCAAAATAGATCACCCAAGACCATTTAATTAATTTAAATTACCAACACTTTTCCTTTTCCTACTTATATTAATACAGATCACTTATAAAAGAGAAAGAATACTAATTAATCGGCAAGGCTCATACACACATATACAGTATATATATATATATATATATATATATATATATATATATATATATATATATATATATATATATATATATATATATATATATATATATATATATATATATATATATATATATATATATATATATATATATATATATATATATATATATATATATATATATACATACTTGAACGCAGGGACTACAGTTACAGAGGTTTAGCGTGCATTGTACTTGATTACCAACGTATATCAAACAAAACAAAAATGGGAAAAATACCTTGGGTTTGGTATTTTCCTCAGATACCCAGTCTATATGTTGAAGAAAAAGTAGATAAAAATTACAGTCAAAACGAGTCACAATTTTCAAAAGTAGGACAAATATGCACAAAGCTCAACTCTGAAAAATGAGACATTAGAGGGTTGCAAAGTGCAACAAATAATAACATGAAGCAGAGAAACTGATGCATAGCTAAAGTGACTATTCAAAACCAAAATTTAGACGATTCACGACTGCTGTACCCATCACAGCAATATATAACCAAACAACCAAGATGGTTTAATAAGAATCTTGCTGAAGTAATCAGAAACAGATAGAAAGTACGCAAACTGTGAAATTAGAGCCATCATAAAAGACAAAAGCAGCTCATTTTAAAATGTAGGAAGGCGGACAAATTAATTTTGGAAGGCAATATTAGCCAATATCAGCCGATGGAAAGTAGGCTTTCATCTAGAAAAAAAAAAAGTCACGCGACCTTTAGGTTACAAGACAAAGATGGTAATACTATCAGTAGTGAAACTGGTAATCCATACTCTTCCCAGCATTCAGTATTATACTTTTTTCATTTATTTAACTCGCTTATCTAAATTTTCCTCATAACCACATCCTGAATTCTTTCTCTGAGGATTCGGATTACTGTATTTAACATTGGTTGCTGACATTGTTCGGCCAAGGTTGTTTCTCACTGAACTGTCTTTGTATATCCAGTGCTTCTGCAGGGCCAGCATCTTTGTGAATTCCATCGCAAGGTCGAGGGATATTGTGAGAACCGCATACCTTAGTAACTCTAGGCCATATTATTTCATTTTGGACTTAATTCTTTCCTTGCCTTGCCTGTATTTGATGCAGCAATGGAGGAAAATTATTTATAGGTGTGCATTATAATGCACGAGGAATTGTAGCGCTGCTTTTGGGGGTAGCACAGACTTCTAAATGTTTGTTTTCAAATCTGAATACCGTTTTCCAGCAGTTCTGTTGGTCACAGGATTAAGCAATGCTCTCTGTAGGTGAGTTATGCCTCACTCCCGACACGCTCTGGAACTCTTCTAGCTGAAAATATTGTGGCGTTTTCGCTTACTAGGGCGTAAAGGGTACCCAGTCTGATCCATGTTACAGTCGATTAGACCTAGCCAGCTGCTTCTCATAAAGTTAAAGGTGTGATCCAGGTGCTGATGAATCCATTGTTATGCTAGTGACCTCCATGGATGGGTGGCTTATTTTAGAACTTCTTGCACGTTAGACTTAACTACTCGATGTCCGTGTTTATCCCAAACCAGTTATCATAGTTGTCATTCATTGCATTCCAAAATGACTTTGCATTCCAAAATGACTTTGCATTCCAAAATGACTCAAGTGTAAGAGTTGTAGGACTAGCTTTCATAAACTCCAAGAAACACCTAACTGAAATCATAGTAAGATATGTAAGATTAAGAGAAAGTGAGCTGTCAAATTTCATAAAAGATCTAAACCCTGTATTGTCCATCTGCACCGGATATCCATATCTTAACTAATTTTTCATTTGTGAATTGATGAGATCTTTACAGAGGATTTTTCAACAGCAATAATCCTTGTACGGAAATGACTGTGGTGTAGTCTAACTTTTTCAACAAGTCATTTCTAATCCTCCTCTTCCTCCTTATTGCTATAGTCTTTATCGTTACCTGCAGCTTAGGCATCCTCATCACCTGGATGACATTTACAGTAGTCTTATGGTCTTATTGGCTGTGTGATGGCTCTTCTTGCAAGAGGGACGGCGGCTAATGCTGGAATTGTTTTTGTTTCTACAAATATTGCAGTGAGTGGCTTATGATCCTTGATAAAGAAGGAACATTGACAGCTGAGACCAAGGGCTACAGCCAATGCCTCCTTTTAAATCTGGCTGTATCCCAAATTGAGTTTCTGTTTGTGTTTCCTATGAGATGGTGATTGGACCTTGCCGCCCTTGAGATAAACATGAAAGAATACCATTTTGAGATATGTGTTTACATTTGGTCATTTGAAAATACTGGAACAGATAGTGTGGCATGATTCGTTGACGAAATGGCAATACTGGAAATACCTTTGTGTAGTAATCGAGGTTCTAGTCTTATTCAACATTCTTGGCAAACTGCAGAATATTACTATAAATCGGATCTTCGAGTTGTGTTAGTTGCAAAACACCTTAACATTACTACTCGTCAGCATGCACTGTACTATGACGAGCAAGACAAAAAGGCCATGGACTTGCCTAGCAAGCTTCATCAGATAAAATGATCAAAAGTGGGAAAAATGACTGAACACAGCACTGAATAAATAAGAAGACACTGGATATACATAATTATTACTGAACGACTTATATATAAGAAGCCACTAGATTTATTAAACGGAAAAGTAACTACAAGCATGAGCAGAAAAAAAGTGGGCTTGAATGAGCCAGCACATAAGGAAACTCAAAACGGCAGTGGAAGGTCATTTCACAGTACAAGGTTTGTACAGTAGAGTAATTATATGTAAGGCTTGAGATTATCATGCTCCTACAAAACAGGGGAGTGAATGCTCCATTCAATTAAGCATGACATAACTAGAAAGAAGGAAATACGAATGCTAACAAACTTAGTTCTACTTTAATTTCTTCCTGCTCTTGTACGCTAACGCTTCTGATTTCTAATTCAAGCTGGTTTGACTTTTTTTGGCATACTTATCTACTGTAATCTTCTTCTTTATCTTCAGCTTTTCCCATCTTTATATGGGGTCGCTGTTTGTTATTAGTCTTCTCCATCTTCTGCGATCATGCATCATTACCTCACTCACGTTCTTCTCCTGCATGTCCCTGTTAATTGTGTCTCTCCATCTCATTCTTGGTCTACCTCTCCTCCTGTTCCAGGCACTTCCATATTCATGGTTCTTTTACATACAGAATCCTCCTCTCTTCTCATAACATGTCCAAACCATTGTAATCGTCTCTGTTGCAGTTTCTTTGATATTTCTGTAACTTTCACCGTCCCTCTTATGAAGTCATTCCTTATCCTGTCTCTTCTTGTCACTCCGCACATCCAACGCAGCATTCTCATTTCTGCCACTTCCATCTTTCTCTCTTGTGCTTTCTTCATAGGCCATGTTTCACAACTATACATCAACGCAGGTCTGACAATGCTCTTGTACATTTTTCCCTTCATCTTTACATTAAATCTTTTGTCACATAACACACCTGATGTTTTCCTCCAATTGCACCAAGCTGATTGTATTCTGTGATTCACTTCCTCCTCCATCCCTCCACAATCAGTGACACACGACCCAAGGTACTTAAAGGATGTAGCTCTTTTTACTTCTGCCTGCTCTAAGTTGATGCTTCCCTCTTGGTCTCCTCCATTATCTACTGTAATACAATAGGTAAATGACGGCAGAATATACCATGCACTAAGAACAACTTAATATAATAATTTAGTAGACAATGCGTAAAAGACTGAATCTGAATTCAATGCGAAATATTACTCTAAATTTTTGCATGGTCATGGAAAATCCCTTATCACCAGAATCAAGTAATGTATATGAAAAATGAAGTTTTTTAGAACAATATTCTATAATGTTTTCGGAAAATCAAATTTAAGCACATTCTTCTGTACGTAAAAGGAATTGGTACCATCGATACTTTATCATGGCGAGTGAAAATGGTTGCAGACTACCCTTTTCAGCTTGATGTATGCACAGGTGATAATGGGCTTCAAGTCATTGTACACAACAAACCTACCAAAATGTCCACACGTGTATTTTTGTTTTAGCTAAAGCAGTAAAGTAAAGAAGTTAGTATTCTTTCCACACGACCAATCAAACTTCCTCTCCTTAAATCAACTATAACACATTTTAGCTCTTCTGCACGACATCCAAAAACATCCAAATCCTATAGAACTGTTATTTTCTCTTTGAACTTTTGCATTATCAGCACTGGTAAGGGGTTTCAAACACCGCTTCAGCCATCTACTAACTTTCACGCTACACACAAGGGATGTACCACTGGACTCAGGAGGAGAGGCTTATGGCCATTTAGGAGAATTTCCTCCCACCATGGAGTCCACTCCACAACTCTTTACCGAGGGCTCCTGTACTTTGAGGTTATATCAGTCATTAGTAGACACGGTAACCAACACACACACACACACGCACACGCACACATATATATAGCACTTTGTATGTTCCGTGAAAATGGCTTAGTAATTGAGCCAAAACCTGTCAAGAGTTACACCCAGTTTTTTTCTTTTTGTTATTTCCATGCTGTATGGTGCGACATACATCACGCGACAGTGATTATAGTGATTATATATATACATATATATATATATATATATATATATATATATATATATATATATATATATATATATATATATATATATATATATATATATATGCAGATGTGCCAAAGGGAAAATGAAACACTATGGGTAAATCCTGACCAGTTTGTCTTTCTATCTAAGATCTCTTCGGAAGGTCTATACATAGATAGAGAGGTATATATTTACAAAACATATCCATAAGGTGCGAGCCCGTTCACTCAGATAAGCAGATTGTAAATAAGGGTACTGACCTCAGGCGCTAACGAGTTTACTGCTCCTGCCACATTTTCCCCGCCTGTCAGGCGTGAATAATTGGTTTCCAACCGTTTGTTTGTTCTTTGGTGCTGTTACTGTGGCATATGAATTGAACTGAATTGAATACAGAATTTAGGCCAAAGGTCATTCAGCGCTGAAACGGAAACTGATAATAAAAGATTAGAAAGGTGTAACAGGAGGAAAACCTCGCAGCTGTACTATAAACCATTGGATAGGAGAGGGTGGAAAGTAAGATGGGAGAAAGAGGATATGAAAGGAAGTATGGTAAAAGAAACGTAGGGGTTGCAGCTAGAGGCCGAAGGCACACTGCAAAGAACCTTAAGTATTGCCTACAGTGCACCGTACGAAGTGCACTGACGGCCCTATCCCCGTACGGAGCGTGCATATGTACTGTAAACTTCTATAACTATCAGTCCTCTAAAGGATGTCTTAAATATAAAGACTAAGCGGTCAGGATTTATATTTAGGTGTTACATTTTCCCTGTGGTACACCTGCATACACGCATGTGTGATTTCAGTGTGATTTAATATATATATATATATATATATATATATATATATATATATATATATATATATATATATATATATATATATATATATATATATATATATATATATATATATTGTCTATCTACAAAACTAAAGGCGAAACCGGTCAGAGTTAAACCCAATGTGTTCATTTTTGCCTGCAGTACACTGCACACCTATGCAGGCCTACAGTATATACGTGTGTGTGTAGTATACATATATAAATAATCTAAATTTCATTATTTGTAACCTTCACTGGCCTCAGACCATGAACGCGTTACACGCATTTTTTACATCATCAGGAATCAACAAAATGTAAACCAATAATAAGGAAGTGTTGCGCATTTCCTCCGCTGGACATTGGGCCGACTATAAAAACTATAACTACATGAGCTCCAGGGTACTCCCATTTATAAAGCCCCAGGGATAGTATAAACTAACAGCTAAAACCGACTACAACGCAAGTTTAAAGATAACTGTTACTGTGCAATATACAATAAAACGCTGGACCTGCAGCCTAGTATCGTAGGATTTTTCCAACACAGGAAGGCCTAATCAATAATTTACCGCAGACTTGCCTGCGTCTTGTGCTTTTCCTCCTTTTACTACGAGTGTGTATGTGATGTCTTGAGGGTAAAAATTGATGTCTGGAACGTATGCCAGCTGATGTTTTATCAATACTTTTACAATTTGTAATGATCAATCCTTGTCCTTACTGTGATATTATGTATCATGTGTAATCTAATATTATTTGACTACTATACTTTACATTACTAAAATTAAACGAATATAGTCAGTATAATAACGGCTAATATAAGTGAATAGCAAACATAGTATAATTTAGTGGCATCAGTGGTATTAGCGCATGCGCACACATCTAACACACACTCGCGCCGACACCACGTAAACATGGACGCCTAAACTCCATCATATAGCGAATTTCAAGGTAAGTCAGCTTCCTTGACATTAATATGCTATGGCATGTATGAATTTTGAATGAGTTTTGCCACACGAAACTTTTCGTATGGTTGAAATGTACGTGAAAAGCGTCGAATCTTAAAATAGCGGTCGAACAAAAGAATGGCTGGTGGTGGCCGTTATGGGATGCGTTGTAACAACCTCGCTTGCATTCCTCTCCATGAATTTACCCGGTTTCCGGACGCGGACGTCCAGTGACAGTCTATTGTTGGTGATATTAGTGACGTAAGAGGTGGTAGGTATTTTTACGTTGCAGTAGAAGTTCGTCCTACTGGACACTGTCGATGTAATAAAGGCTACTAAAACGGGAGCTTGCATCCCTTCGTTACAAGGACATCAGCGTCGGCCGCCTCACATGAAGCATTTTATCGTTACCCGCTTAGCCACGACTTTTCTTGTGCGTTATTTCTCTTATTCACGCGTTTCTGCTGTACTGGAAGACAATAACAGCATAAAAACCAATAATAATGATTTTTTTTGGATAAAGGAAGGGTTATTTAACGGGGTCTGCAGGTAAACCTCACGCACCAACCCTACCTGGCTAGTGGACAACCTGTTGGATGATGATGCTTTGTCCACTTATACTTATTTAAGTCAAGTAATCTGTTATAAACAAATGTTAAATTGATAACACTTGAATATTTCAAACTCGTAATAATACGAGACTCTTTGACCATCGATAGGAAACCATTGTCTTAGTCACTGAAGGAAACAAATCGTGCAACACTTCAGGAATTTCCCGGATTCATTAAATACTCAAGTTGCTCACTCTCCGCCCCCCTCCAGGGTTAGGGCACTGGTTTCAGGGATGTGGAGGTAAATGTTGTTCATTTACGGAAGAGGCTTTGGTGGGATATTCAAGCTGCTCACAGTAGATTCACACAAGAAAATATTTCTGAATTTTGAAACCGGAGAGGAGAGAGATGATGTTACTTGGAAGATTGGTAGTAATGACAACGTAACTAAAAAATATGAAGCTTTCACCCAAAATTATATATAATGTATCAAGTGGAGTCAAGTGCAGATCTTATAGGCAATTTAATTGCAAGAAATAGATATTTGCAGAATGTTGAGAATACCGAGAACAAGTTTCAAGTATTTTTGATAAACCAGTTGCTAGAAGTATGGTCGTTTGTGTATTGAAATGTGATCCTGTTGTTAGAGACTTAATTCATAAGGCAAGAGGGGGCGGGGCAGGGGGACATATAAGTGACAGCTATCATGTTACCGTGTACTTCTATTGCCAGAGGTGCGGTCACGGGACAAATGGCTTGCTAAAGAGAGAGGATGATCCACGTGTGACAAATAGGGTTGCCACCTCGAGCTCAGAAAAATACAGAACATACAGTAATTGCATAACGAGGAAAAGTTATGGCGGGCGGAGCGAGCCCTTTCAGCTGGGGCATTCTGATTCTGTGTGCAGCTTGTGCAACTAACATGAAGACATGTTTCATATGTGATGAGGACTGGAAGATCACTTCTCAAGTTGTCAGTTATCAGTGAAGTGACAAGTCTATAGAAATTCAAAACTAAATGACATGCTGTGACACAGACAATGAAATAATATATAAAAGTATACCATCAAGTTTATTTTATACAGTTCCTCGTTGGACGGGTCGATATCGTTCTCGGTAGCACTTTGCTGGGCCTGCGTTCGATTCTCCGACCGGCCAATGAAGAATTAGAGGAAGTTATTTCTGGTGATAGAAATTCATTTCTCGCTATAATGTGGTTCGGTTTCCACAATAAAGGTCCCGTTGCTAGGTAACCAACTGGTTCTTAGCCACGTAAAATAAGTCTAATCCTTCGGGCCAGCCCTAGAGAGCTGTTAATCAGCTCAGTGGTCAAATCAAATTTTAAAATAATAACGTTCAGACATCCAAATACAGAACAAATGGCGTTCTGTATTGGTTCAATAGAGAACGCAACATCTCGCTCTCCAATACAGAACGAATCTGTATTTTACAGAACGGGTGGCAACCCTAGTGACAAATAAGCTGCAAATCTTTACAAATGCCTAAATTGCTCGAGATTTCATAAGTCTGACAAATCATTCAGTGAAAGAGGGATGGAAAACTTTGGAGGAGGAGATTGAGAGGAGTAGAAGCATAACTAACCGTAGATACAAAATTATATTTTACAAATATTAATGGGATGGAAATCAAACACACGAAATTAAATGAGAATGAGATTGAATGTTCGAGCCACAACGTCCGGGTATAAGATTTTGGAGCGGTACTTTTGAGCATATGTCAGTAACTGTGACCCACGGTTGTTTCAAGAAGACATTAAAACCAGTTATATTTGGTGATTGCTACACCTGTGAGAAACGAGGTTAGTGATGTTTTACAGGGTAACGTGAATAGCTCTTTGTTACAAAGAGCACAGGTATATTAGTTTTATGTTGCGTTTTAAGCGCAAGATTTCGATGTGTTAGTTTAGGGATCATTTCATTTGTGCAGTGTAAGAATAATTTAGCTTGATGTTCTACCACCAAATGTTGAATTATAATTAGCCCTCAAATTTCCAGGAAGTTACTGCTTGTACACTCATGTAGTATTAATCCATACAAATATAAAGTCTAGTAGGTGTTTTTTTTTATTCTTCGTTTTAACGTGCTTTTTTCCCGTTTTTATATGGGGTAAGCACGATGCCTTCTTTTGAAGGACTTTGATTTGGCGTTGGGGTAGGCCGTAGCCTCGATCGACTGTAGGTATTTATGGATGTTATATATGTCGAGTTGGTTTTGTATACATTTGTCATTTTATGCTTCATTGTGACTACCTTTCATAGAAAAATAAAGTGAGAAATATCTCCGATGAGCTGATATGAGTACACTAACATACATTCATGTGTGTGTGTGTGTATATATATATATATATATATATATATATATATATATATATATATATATATATATATATATATATATATGTATATATGTCTGTATAAAGTGAGTGATTTTTTTAACATGAGCCTTTTCTCGTAAATGGGCGTGGCCCGAGAGAAATTAAATGACTTCGTTCACTGTGGAGTCTCCGATAAACCATTTGAATAGAAAACTTCCACAACAGTAGCTGCTTTGTACACCAGCACGGAAGGTTTATCAGCAATATGCTGAACCACCTATACTCATTGTGCCATTCAGCTCTTTAATTTGCTTGCACTGCCTTGCTTCTTGTCATAATTACAATTACAGCCATATTTACCCCTTCGTCTCCAGCTTCAACATCTATCAGTCTTACCTGTAGTTTTAACCAAGTAATGATCAGATACACCTAGAGCTGCATCTACTCTAGTGAGACGATTCTGGCAAACACTTTCTTTGGCCATTGTCTCGTTTCCAAGAGCGCCGACAAATAGTCTTTGTGGATATCAGTGTGAACGGAGAGAGAATGAAAGCAGCTGATTCACAGGTATCTGAGCGTAAATGAGATGGTGTGATGGTAAGATGAAAGATGAGCTACAGAATAGGTGAAGCAGCGAAGTTGAAGGATATAATTATGTAGAAGATAAAGTAGAATTTGGAGTGTGTATGAAAACCTAGGTTCGAATGCACACCTTGTTGAGCCAGCTTTCCATTACGAAAGTGAAGTGTCGATGTTGAATACATATGTGAGAGAAAAGATCAAAGATGTAAAAAAAAAAAAAAAAAAAAAAAAAAAAAGTTTCTGTATAGCATGTAATTGAATAAAAGGGTGGAAGAAATGGATGTACAGAAGAGGTGGTAAAAAGTTTACGATAGGTGAAAGGATTAGTGATTCAAGAAGGCTCTTTCATGTGGAAAGAGTTGAGAATGTTAGGTTGGTGAACAGAGTACCCTATAATTGAGAATTTTTAGGCGGAAGGGGGTGAGGAACGTCTAGAGAGAGCTGAATGGGTGAACTGAAAGTTATTAGAAAGATAGCGTCTCGACACAAAGGAAGCGAGAGAACAGACAAGATGATTCTTTAACCTTGGTCTCTGGTGGATTAACAATATCCATCAAAACCAGCAAAACCATAAGTGAGAATATGGTTTCAGATACAATAGGGTTTGATACAAAATACTTCTCATTGTGTAACTATCATGCATTACCGATTAAAGTCTTTGTACTTGGGAAAAACAGGAACTCTTATCTAATGTCGACTGGTATCTCGACTAATTCCTTTTGGCTGTAAAACAGATAGGATATAGCTATCTCTCTCTCTCTTATTATACATTTGATATATATTATATATATATATATATATATATATATATATATATATATAAATTGTTTAATACACACATACATATATATACATATACATATATGTGTATGTATATTAAATTACTGTATAGTAAACCTTCGTAACATAAGCCTTTTAACTCACAAAGTTTCCATCAGCAGCGCATGCGCTTAGGCACAGGGCACCATTTACGTTTATCATACTTGTATTCCAACAAAATTGCGACGTACATGCAGGCAGTTATGTGCTCGATGCACATGCGCGTATTTCGAGCCTCGAATATATGATGCCATTTCGTCATAAGATCTCGGGGGGATGAGAAAGCTGCACATTTTAATTCACGGACTCGGCGAAGACTAATCGGTACCGATTTTGTTTTTAATCATTGTACGAAGAACGCAGATAAATCGACTAAACCTCAGGTCTGCGAGTCAGCCGTCAAATTTTAGGATACTCTTTACCAGGTCCGGACTTCATCTGCGTACATGCTGGAGAGAGAGAGAGAAAATTTTTTAAAGTTGTTTATTTGGAGAGTTTACGGATGCTGACTGATTCCAGTAACTACAAATAAAAAAATAGTAGTAGTATTCGGAGATGAACTTATCAAGCGTATATGAGTTCATCTTTAATTTAGTTCGGAGGCTGAATGTTTGATTTATAAAATTTTCGGCCATCCAGTCCTTTGACAAAAGTGACGGAGCGGTTGGACAGCAAGGTAAAGAGATCCAGATAATAAAGGGGGTTCCCGAAGGGGGTAGTGCCGTCAGTGCACTCAAGTGGTGCACTGTAAGCATTATGTAAGGGTCTTTGCAACGTCCCTTCGGCCCCTAGCTGCAACCCCTTTCACTCCTTTTACTATACCTCCGTTCATATTCCCCTTCTATCTTATTTCCACCCTCTGTAACAATTGTTTTGTATTGCAACTGCGAGGTTTTCCTCCCGTTACACCTTTGAAACGTCCTTACTGTCTGTTTCCCCTTTCAGCGCTGAATGACCTCATAGGCCCCAGCGCTTGGCCTTAGACCAAAATTCTATAATCTATATTCTATTCAATAAAGGGGATGAAGTACAAGGATCTAAAAGTTGAACTGGAGAAAACCCCACAGTTGCACGAAGAAGCTATTAGTTAGAGACCGGACAGCAAGACTGAAGAAAAGAGGCCGGAATGGAAGTATAGTAAAACGTTAAAAAGTGGCTAGGAGCCAAAGGGACGCTTTAAACAACCGTTAGCTATGCCTACAGTGCACCGCGTGAGGTGCACCGACGGCACTGCTCCCCTAAGAGGAGAGGTTGATTGTGGCGACGAATGCTGCCATTGTTCTTGGAAGTTATCTCCTTTTAATGGAGGTAACTTCACAATATTATTTGTAAATGTACTTTCACAAGAGAATCTGACTTGCCAGCCCAATGTTTGTTTTACTACCTAAATAGAGAGACATATTCAGTGGTGTATATCATTTCAATGGAGAAACTGAAGGAGTCAGGAACACGAGACAGGAAGAGATCCGTATACTGAAAGTAGGGAAATATATATATATATATATATATATATATATATATATATATATATATATATATATATATATATATATATATATATATATATATATATATATATATTAGTAGTCTAGTGCTTTACTCACAGGCTGGGATTTATTGTGGAATTAACTTTAATCTTCAGTTAAAGATTTACACAAATTCTTTTCATGTTTAACGAAGGGCATCCCTTATAAGAAAAATAGCTTGCGAAAAATTTCAGCGTGTTTCAGATGTTAAACCACACACCCCCCTACAAGGTAATTAAGGAACAAATAAGAAATTACAAGCCTATATACACCATACAAAAAACAGGCAGTGTGGGATGGAGTCACTTACAAGAGATAAGGGGGAATTAAACGGGTTATAAGTGGTTTCAAGAGGGTCCATGAAGTGGTCGGTTTTATTGGGATCTGCCTCAGGGGTCGTCTTGTGCTGGTGCGATTCCTCAGATGGGCGGTGAGTGCGCCTTGCTTGTGGGATTTAGACGCAGTGGGGTCTCGACCACTAAATGCCTCTCCCAACAGCCTTGTTCGTTTTGCTAATGGCCACTGCTATTGTGATTTTCCTTTTGTAAATGCTGCGCATTTGTGGGACCTCTTGAGATGTGAAGGGGTATCTTTCATTCGAGAGAATCTGAATTAGTCTCATATCGTTTTGTCTTTAAAATTTGGCGAATTGTAAAGATATTAATCTAATCTGTAATGTGTGTGTGTTAAAATGATTACAGTCACTTAACACGTGACTAATTTGTCACACATTACCACAGGTGAAAAATCTTTTCACCTTTGGTAATGTGATATATATATATATATATATATATATATATATATATATATATATATATATATATATATATATATATATATATATATATATATATATATATATATATATATATATATATATATATATATATATATATATATATATATATATATATATATATATATATATATATATATATATACACACACCGACAGGCAGAAGCTTTCCAACAGGAGGGAGGCGGAGTTCCAATAAATGCAATATCCAGAGTACTGCACGTGGTTTCTTATTCACATCAAACCATTCTCTTGGTGCTTGGTTACTAATAAAGTTATTGGCTTAAATTGTATTTTCATTGGTAATGGTGTTCATTCCCTTTTGTGTCCTTATTTTGCTTTCTTGGAGAAACCAAGGTGAAGACAGTAAAAAAAAAAAAAACGGATCTTTCGCAATAAGTGCGTTTCAGATCTTCCCGAAAGACTCGTAAGGTCTTGCAGTCTAGGATAGTTTCTCGTTGTTTTCTTCTGTTTTCTTTTTTTGCACATGCTTACTGCCTGATACAAACCTGAGGAAACAACGCCATAGCCTGATTTTGCCTGTCCTTATCAGTCGTCAGTGCTCTCTAGGTTGGCCCTGACTCAATATTATAGAGATCCATGGCATCTGGTGCGATACCTTTTTTTTTCGAGGGTCACGTTGTCCCTTAGCACTCAAGTTGTCATAGTAGGCCTGTCTGTAAGTAGGGTTGCACTAGCGCATACCAGTCACAACTTTTCACTTTTGCATTCTTTTAAGCTTGGCTCTTCTTCATTCTGCATTTGGGATGGCATTTAACTTCTCTCGTAACCGCAGTTACTTTAGTGCCATGGCCCTTAGTAGTCTTTCAAGTGAAAATGCTGACGGGAACTGACCAAGTTCTTTGAAGTTGATAAACTCTCTAAGTGTACTGTGTCCACACCCCTTGTCTGCTCGCTTGAATTATAAGGACATCTATCTCTCAGTCGTATGTTCTTGGCATACAGTACAGAGCTTCCAGTCAGTCTTGGTTGGGCAAAAAGTAGGTGGTGCATAACCATGTTTATCCAGAAGACTGGCGTTTTTTATATTTTGTAAGCAAGAAAAGAAATACAATCAGATCTGCAAGCATACCACCTTGACCGTGACACTACCACTAGCTGAATATTAAGGGATCAGCCACTCCGTTAATCATGGTCTCATCTGCGCGATGTCGTTACACAGCATTCAACCGTAAAATGTTCTTGCCAAAGGCGTGGATGACCCTCGGTATTGTGACTACAATTTTTAATAACTCAATTCGCCCTTGCTACTTGAAAGGGCATAAGGGAAAACAAGCAACGAATTATATACGGGATTCATGCGCAGATTTCATGTGACTATGCTCATCGGTACCCTCCATTTCCAGTATATACTCGCGCTGAGTTGATCAAGTTTGTTAGTACTTCTTTGCGAATCACTTATTTCAGGCACCTGTTGCTCATCCCTTCCCTTTTTACCCTCATGCCTTTGGTTATTTATAGTTGGCGAAATTACTTATACTTAACTATTTTTAGTGTAAGTTAAGTAATTTTCTGGGGTTGATTATCTTTGTAACTTTTATGCTATTTTAATGATATATGTGTGTGTGTGTTTGTGTGTATTATATATATACACATATATCATATTTATACACATACATGTACATTATATATATATATGTATATATATACATACATATATATATATATATATATATATATATATATATATATATATATATATAATTACACAAATACATACATACATACTCACACATATTTATAGCTGTTTTGTAAAGGAAAGCAGTAAAGATTTTGAAATGACTGGGGAGAGTAAATCGAGTATAGGTTGAGACTTGTGTTAGAAAGGGGAAAATGACTAGATTCAAATGACTAAATGACGAGAACGTTTTGAGCGTGGACGGGAAAATCAAGGCTCACGGATGAATGAAGTTGTACACATCCAGTAAGTGCCAGGTAGAAAAGTACTGAGCGCTCATTTGGAAAGCATGATAACGCTTTTCAGAATAATTAAATGGTACGAGATTCGGAAGGCAAGGTGTATTGCTAAAGAGAGTTTTCAAAGATTATGTATAGCAACACAAAAGTGTACACCCGGAGTTTCGCCCCGTTACGAGTTTTACATATTGATGTTGAAGCTTGAAAAAATAAAGTGTGCTAGTGGGCAGTTTGGATGAGTGGAAATAAATTGTGGTTTGGTTATGAAGAGAAAATGGAAGCGGGTGATTTCATGAAATGGGTATTATAGTACCCCTTTCATTAGCGTGTATTGATGGATGAGTATCTCTCTCTTTACAGGGCATTAAACATTAACGTGCTGCGGAATAACTCTTCCTTCCATTGACATAGTGGAAGATGAAAGGTGTTATTAAGAGTACTGACTTGTTTTAAGTGTGTATATTTGTATGTGTGCAGTATTGTATCAGCAGTTCTTGTTTGAAACTACTTGCTCAGTTGTCCGCAAGAAGTATGGTCATGAGATTCAGTCTTAATCCTTTTTAAGTGAAAAATGTCCACCAATTTTCTGATTTCTACGCATGTCTATATCTACAATAATTTTTTATTTATATTTTTATTTAATAAAATATACATGCGTTAAAAGTTTTTGATTAGTTAACTTAAAACCTAAACGAAGTATAGTATTAATAGTATTATTGCTATTATTATTCAGATGAACCCTATTCAGATGGAACAAGCCCGCAGGGGCCACTGATTTGAAATTCAAACTTCTAAAGAATATACAGTTCGTTTGAAAGACGCGTGCGCAGTATTTTAACATAGCGGATCATAATGATTGAACTAGATTTCAATCATGCACCGTAACATCTATTTTGACATTCTCTCTCTCTCTCTCTCTCTCTCTCTCTCTCTCTCTCTTCTGTGTTTTCTTGTCGTAGCGTGTCTGCTGGAAGTTTCTGCCAAAAGTTTTTCCATAATTTACTAGAGTGAGTGCAAAGTAAAAATGAACCAGATTGAAAGTACATGAGAGTATGACACGCTTGTTTAATACTTAATGACTCGCTATCACAATTAGTATTCGAAGTGTACCAAGCTTATTATTATTAATTATTACTGTTTTTGTCTTGGCCATCAGTGTATCCGTACTGTTAATAGGACGGTATGTGTTTTACTGTAAAACGGCGAGCATAAATAGCAGTGAACCATATACCGTTGGTAAAGCAGTTTATGGAAGTTGTAAATTTTGTAGGAGTTTATAAGGCGTCTGCCGTCCCTTCGGCCCCTACAAGCGTTCGCTTTATAACCTTTTACTTTACCCCCATTTTCGGTTCCTTATTTTCCGTCTTGCTGTCCAACCACTCCAACACCCCTACGTTCACTGAGTGGCCAAAAGGGTCCCATTGCTTGCTTTTATAGTTTAAATTTGATGAATCGTTTCTCTCTCCCGTCATGCCAGTCCACCTCCGGGACAAGTGTCAGCCAATCAGCGCACAGTATTCAATGCGCACTTGCATGTTTCTCTGAGCAGTGGTTGCCACGATTTTTCCTCCTTTTATATCCTTTGCGATTACTGGTAAGGTACATTTTGTACATTATCACAGCGGAGGGACTGTGTATGGTCATGGGAATACTTTTAACATGAAAGAAATGTTTTCTAAGATTTTCATCTTTGCCGCTGTGACTGCAGTCAATTTGCATACGGAGTTATGCTTGAATAAAGATTACGTCCCACAGATGTTCTCTGTTAATCTGTTATACAGAGGAAAAGGCCTTCATTGCTGACGTTAAAGTAACTACAGTAGCTTGCGTTGCAGTCCAAGCCTACGACTTGTTTTGGCCGGTGCAAAAAAATTTGCTGGCAAGAGCAGGGCAAATGTTTGTTCTAGTGACCTTCCCTATGCAGTCTAGAACAAACTGGTGAAAAATTTAGCTGCCGGTAGCCGCATGCCACACATATATGGACCATAATATGAAATATTTTTCAGTTCCATAAATGAAACGTTACCTTCAAAAATTATGATTTCCTAATCATTTCACGACTTGAATATAGAGAAATAATAATGTCTATATCGAACGGAACTGTTTTTGAGTTAATGCATGAAGCAATTAAAAACAAAACTCTTAGAGGTTTCAATGACAATAATGCAAAAACATTTTAGGGAAAAATTCAGTGACCAATCTATTAACGTTGATAGTGAAGCGTTTGCAAATTATCTAAAGAAACTGCACCAAAAATGACTGAGTGTTAATCCAAGTAAGAGACGTTGAAAAAAAAAATGGTGACTGGCTATCCATACCTTTGATATCCATTAAAGATGACCACAAGGAATCAAGGGCTTCAACATCAAGAGGTCGACCTACAGTCGATTCTTTAGATAAAACTAAAAGAAGGAAGACAGCAGAGTTAAAGACAGTATCTCCAGACAGACTGTATTTTGCAACTTCCAGTGTAATAAAAAAAAAAAAAGGTGACAAATTTAGCAGCATCACCAAAACACTGCTCTCCAGATGAAGCACAAGCCCTAATGATGGATTGTTCTCTAACAAAAAATACAAACCAGAGGATAAGAAATGGAGCAACGAAGAGGAAATGTGAATTGTATCCACCCTATTGCGTAGTTAGAGAGGCCAAAAAGTTATGCTGTCCTTGCCCAGAAAATTGAAAATTACAGACTTCTCTGCTGAGCTGAACTTGCAAGATGTTTTAGATCACACAGCTAACAGAATGAGATCTGTATACAATGAGCCAAGCAATATTCCAGCATTTAAAAAGGATATTTTGATAATAAAGATAGGATTTGATGGCTCAACAGGTCAACAAATTTACGTGCAAAAGAATTCATCAAATGAAGAGATTTCTCTAATGAAGCTGGTATTTTTATGACGCGCATTGTTCCTTTGAAATTAGAGATAACTTCCCCAGAAAGAAATTCCGAAATTATAATTCGGGAAATACCTACAGCAGTTGATAAAGAATGTAATGTACCCCATGAAGTATTTGTTACCATGATTGATAGCAAAGTTTCAACATCTTTATCTACTTTAACTTCATTTCAGTGCTGTAGCATTTGTGGAGCAAGTCCCAAATGTATGAATGACATCAACCAGGTTATGAAAAGGAAAATCTCTGAAGACAACCTCAAGTATGGCCTTTCAGCCTTACATGCATGCATCAGATGTATGGAATTCCTCTTGCGTATAGCTTATCGAATTCCTGTCAAGAAGTGGCAAGTACTCCCCTCCCCCCAAAAAAAAAAAAAAAAAAAAAAACTTGTGCAGAACCAGAAGACAACAATCCAAAGGCAAAAGAAAAATGAAGGTGGTCTTGTTGATATGCTAAAGCCAGGAGGCTCTGGAACCACAAAATACTGCAAGTTTTTTTTTTTTTACTTTCCAAAAATGCAGAGGAGTCCTCCAGAATTACATGTAAAAATGTAACTCTAATTGAATGACTTCATACAATCCTTGCTGTCCTATCTTCTGGGAAAGAACATAAATCCAAACAAACTTAAGAAATTTTCACTAGAAACGGCAGAGCAATACATAGAGTATTATGTTGGTATTGTATGCCTGAGTCACTGCATAAGGTTTTAATTCATGGAGCTGACATTATTCATCAGGTCAACATACCTATTAGATCACTTTCAGAGGAGGCCCAAGAAGCTCGAAATAAAGAATTTAGAAGATACCGTGAGCGATTCAGCTGAGACCAAAAAAGATATAATGATAAGAGCGATTCAGCCGTAAATCATCAAGAACAGAGACCAATAAAGATATAACGATAAGACTACTGTGTTCTTCAGATTCCTACATAAGTTCCTTAAGGAACAGAACAGAGGGGAAGACAAGAACTATTCCTGATGAAGCTTCAATGATTTTAAAACTTGACGATGATGTAGAACTTAGGTGATGACTGTGATCATAGCTAATTAGTTTTATACTTAACATTAAGTTAAAAGTAAATTGTCTATCAGATAAGATTAAGCATACAGTAAACATAAAGGCAAAACATAACCACCTTGGTGGAGGTAATTCAGAAGAGTCATTTTAACAAAATAATAACTATTTCTTGAATAAAACAACTAAAATTAAGTGAGGAATTATTTTTGTCCCAAAAGTAGCTCCCACTTTGCGGTGTAATGATTGAGTAAATTTGTCTCCCATACCACATAAATAACAGTATTAAAGCACTCTCGGTAATATACGTTAAATGTTTGTGAATTTGTGTGTGTGTGAGAGAGAGAGAGAAAGAGAGAGAGAGAGCGAGTTTATAATTGAGGCAGGCACATATGTTCGGTGTAATTGCGCAAGTGGAACTCGGGTTGAAGAGCCTACCGAGTTACTTAGGATGGCGTAATGATTAAGTTTTCATACCAGAATACAGAAATAGCAATTTTACTCCTGCATACTAAAATATAATGCTGTTATGCTTCTCTTTGATTGTTTTTAAATATTCTACAAACCCTCATTTTTTAAATGAAATTTTGCTTTAATCTTGTAATGACATGTCCCAAACCTATTCGTACCTTTACAGCCTAAATGAAAATTGCGAGTATATTTGAATTAATGGAAAAATCCACTGTGATGGCGTCTTTTATTTTTTAGACAATAATTGTCTAATTTCCAATATCTTTTCTCACTTTTTCTTATCCAAAAGGATAAAACTTAAAACCCTGAAAAGGAATAAGCTAAAATTACACACACACACTATATATATATATATATATATATATATATATATATATATATATATATATATATATATATATATATATATATATATATGTATGTGTATATGTTGTGTGTGTACATCAACAGGGAAAGTTATTTCCTAACAAGAGGTGGCTGTAGAGAAGAAAGCAGCAATGGTTACAACCACATTTGTACTCTGACTGCTGAATATGGGTGAGCTCCTGTGCAGTAAAAATTCCTCAAATTAAGCCATTTCATACACTAAACAATAGGTTTCAGCGGGATGTCGACCCCCCCCCCGCCACACACAAACACACACATTACACTTTTCACCATGTCTTGCATGTGTTCTCATGCTTTGTTGACGTGAATGGCCTAGCTCTCTGGAACCCTTTTCATCCTATCTCTAACCCATTCTAGATCATTATCTCCTTATCCCTAGCACTTGTGAATTATATACCATTTTAAATTATTCATCATGGTCAATTCTTTCTGCACAGTACCTTTTGCAAACATCTTCCATTCCTCACTATTCAAAATCCATTTTCTTAGCCTGTAACTTTCCACTTCCCTGACTTCGTGCATTGCTTATTCCATACAGACATTAATAAACGTGCAAGCATATTACCACGCCTTTGGCTCAGACCTACTTTTGAGCCAGGTCAGTCACTCTCTTACCTACATATTGTAATGCATGTTTGCTTTTATCATGAAAAGTTTGAATTACTCAACAGTTACTCTCTACATTGTACATTTTCTTATTTTAATCCACATTGCATATATATAATTTTTGTCATGTATGCTATTGACTTCTATGAATTCTTCTGTAATCTCTTACTTTCACTTTCTCAGTCACAATCCTACTTTACACCCTCTGTGGTATAATAAGGAATTTTATACACCTGTTATTTTTAGTCACCTCTTTCACCTTCACTCTTATATACGTAAAGGAAGAGTTATTCATCTTGCTCACTCTTTTGGAAGATTTCCCACATACAAATATACTTTACACACTTTGGTCAGCCTTTCCTGTCCCATTCTTAAATCAGAATTATACAGCCAGCAGCAGTGTGCAATTATTTTTCCAGTGAGTGTTATAGGTGGCAGCATATTTCATTGCTGTGTCATGGTTCCTTGACTGGAATGGATATGTCCATGAACTAGCACCATATGTGGGCCGTAATGAGCCATGACTCTGTCATAGATGGTCTGTAGTAACCTTTGTGAGTAACTGATCAAATTCTTTAGGTGACCCTATGTGAGTCTAGAGATGTGACTTATTGTCTAGTTAAAACTACTTTATAGTACTTTAATACATAGCTGTGAGCATCTCAGTCACATGCTTGACAAATGTTTGCCTAAAGCTGCGTCCAAGACTTTAATTCTTCACTTTTGACCTACTAGCTGTTATTTCCAAGCTAGTGGATATAAGCTAACCCATGTGATGGAGTTCTTTTTCCAAGATTAGGACAGGGAGGCTGTTTAGATCACCTATCCTTCACATATTAAGCTCACTTGAATTTTCCACTTCTTAATATACAGCATTATATTTGAAAGTGAGTGAGCATACACATACATGAAAAAGAGTGAAAAGAAACAGTAAATGATTAATACAGATAGATCAACAAATAAATATGTACATAAATGGATAACAATGCAAGTTAGAAAAACAAAGGCATTGTCTGCTCTACATGAAATGCAATGTCTTTTGGTCACACACAATAGATTTTCTTAAAAGCAGAGGAATGACAATGTAAAAAATCGATTGCTCCCACTTATCACTGTAACTCTGTAGCAAATGCTGGTGGTGCACCAGTAATTACATTAACTTTGAATAGTTTGCTTTCTTTAGCCTTTGGTTGATAACAAGGAATATTGAAAAGTTTTAGAGTAAGTAGATATTGTATATATATAAGCTTTTTCTTATTGCTTGTGTCACTGATTATGTTTGTTCATATTATCATATATGCTTTTGACTGTGCAAACACAACTGGACATGATAAGGGTTGTTGCTGAATAAGAAAAAACCAGTTTTGACACGGAATGGCCAAGGAGTCTTCTTATGATCATTTAAGAATTAGAAGATGCACCATTTCATATTTGTTTCTACTTCTGCAGTGCAAGACAACAAATACACTACTGTACTTTGTACTGTCCAAAGGTAAGTGTATTTTAGATTTCATTGCAAATGATTATATAAAAATGTTGATAATGGAATTACATGGAATACGTGCATTTTAGATGGAAATGGCTTATGACTTTATATTTTCTTATGTTTTTAAATTTGTATAAATTGTTTCTGGAGTAAAACTGCTATGATTTAAAATGTAGTTCTCCTGTTTTTGTTACTGCAGCATTCTATTCCAACTTAACTGTTAAGCGCTTTAGAGAATATTTTTTTCAACAATTTGGTATGATGTATAAATTAAGATTAATTTTTCAACTTTGTTACAGTTAAATTATTTGTGATACTGTGATACAGCAAGATGAATTTTGCAAGGATACTTATTGTTTGAGTGTTTTTATTGCTAAAAAAATTATAAAGATGTTTGACCATCTTTTATGGGAACTTCAGAAATTTCTGTCATTGCTTTTGACATCTTAAGACATTTGCATTGTTTGACATAATGTTGCCTCTGCCAAACTTCTTACTTATGGTTTTACTTCCTATATCTGTAAACTTATTTCAATGATTTTATCGAATTGCTGTATATATGCTGTTGTTTGAGGTGTCATATTTGCTTTCTTTTCCATTTTTAATGGTGTTCCTCAAGGATCTGTTCCCTTTATATACTTTTTCCTCTTTTGCAATGATCTTTATTTCACCGTTTCACCTGTTTATACAATTACCATGGGTTCAACCCTCTATGTCCCAACTTCCTGTAACTCTCAACCCATCCTTAATCTGGAAGTGCTGATTAAGGCTTGTGAAGGTTCATATGACAGATATTTGTTCTTATAGCATCTGGTCACAACCCTTATTATTGAATAATTCATGAACTGATTTACTATTTTGTTGCTGGTTTTCTTTAGAATCATTCAGTTACTGAGTTGTATACAGTACTTTTGTCATGATATGGATTTCAAGTTTTTTCATATAAAGTCATAAGCATTTAGCTTGAGGTAAAATATTTTCAGGTACTGTACTTTGTGATATATTTTAGTTTAATGATTTAAAAATATGTTATTGATTGTTTTATTTCTATTTTAGGTAAATGGGAAGAATAACCATCTGCACGGATTGCTGCCAGGTTAGTAGTTAGAAAAACATTACAAAAAACTTTACGGTCATATGTGGAACAAAGTCATTTAGGTTTTATTAAATTTTGTGATAAATTTGGTTTATTGGTTTTTCTTCATGTGTGTTTTATTTAAAAAAAAATATATCTGCTTTAAGGGAATTTTTATGAAGGGAGAGAAGATTGCAGTACTTTTAACATATGAACCAAAGTTGTGGTGGTTAATTGCTGTGTCATTTGTGAATGAAAATGCTCACATTTGTGACCAAATTGGTACTTAATCTAATGTTATACTGCCATCGATCTACATTCCTTCTCATATTAAGTATCTCTCTCTCTCTTTCCAGTACGAGGTGGGACATGGGTGCTTCTTCGCTGAAATTAAATCGTCAATCAAGAGATGGTCAATATTTTATATGTACTGTAATTTAAGATTTTTATGTAAACTGACTTTATTATAATAAAAGTTTTTGATAGGGTTTGGCGTGAGATTCTTATTTCACCTTTCTGACTTTGTTCCTCATTGACTGAAAAGTAATTCCTCTCTTAAGTACTTGAGTCTGCATGAAATACCAAGATTGAAACTTGAATTTTCCTTGGATACATAATGTGCATGATGTATGTTTTCATATTCCAACAATATAGGTTTACTCTGAAGTATTTTATAACAAACAGGTTTTATTTGCATACAGTAGCTAATTTTTTTAAAATGTGATCTATGTGCTTTGAGCATGCAGGTTTATTTGTTGGACTTGTTATTTTTATGTTAATTGTTTCAAAATTAAAAGAAAGTACTATACTGTATAGTAATGTACTATACTGTACGGAATTCCCTGTTGTATAGTTAATGATTTTTGTAAAAATATTTGTACTGTATATCTATATGTACATGTACATGTTGAGAAGGAATGAAGTGAAAATTATAAGGTCATGCAAAGTAAGTACTGTGTATCTTGATGAAAAATTAATGATCAAAGAGACATTGTTTCTTGTTGCTAGAAGTCTATTTGGCATCTGTGATCTCAAAGAGGAAGCCAGATGGTCACTGAGTTTTCATAATGAAGACTCTAGCCACACTAAATATACCTGCCTCATAGAAAATGCCATCCTTTCCAAAGTCCTTCTTAATTAAGAGCCCAAGGTCCCCTGTATGGAAAAAGAAATACTGTAGTAAAGAAACAACTGTATAAGAAAAATAACAAAGAAGAAAGAAAGTAAGAAATGAGACTGACTGATTACACTGATCTTCTTTATAAATGTTTAGCTGAAAAAATTAACTTTCGCCATCATAATTACTGTACTACTAATTTTTACTGTTGGAAGTATTGTTGGAATATGAAAGGTCATATGAGTGTAAGAAAGCTGTAAATTGTAGTAAAGATTTCTGTGTTTATTTTCTAAGTTATTTGAATTTATTTGGTGTCATCATCATAATTTCTCTCTTGTTGCAGGCTTTCCAACATGGATGACATGCAGCGACTCACAACTGCAGCTTGTGCAGATCTGGAAAGACTGGCAGCTGCAGCAGCTACAATGGGATACTCTTCTGACTCCATTCCTGTTACAGCACATCACCTGCCAAATTCAGTACCATCAAGTACTTTAGCTCCTTCTATTGTTCCTCAGTATGCAGATGCCTACGATTTGTCACGGGCCCAGCAGTATGCTGTAGCAAGACTTAGTGAATATCAGCCTCGTACTGTTTATGATCAGTCAAGAACAGCTCACCCAACCACGACACAGCAGCAACATATTGTTACTCCTGTTCATGCTTATACAGTGTCTAGAACTTCTCAGTATGTTGTAGATAGGTCAAATTTTAATCAGTTAGCCAGCAGACCTCAACAGTATGGCTCAGTACCTCCAGCTACCAACAGTAATACCACTGCCATGGCAACTTCTGTTCAGTATGATGTCAAAACAGTGAATACAGCTCCATCTGGAGTTCCTGTTTCCCAGGCTACGTTAATTCCAACTTCAGCCTCAACATCTACCAACTTGGTAAGTCAACCCATGATGCAGTATGTACCGGATGGCTCAGGATTTGAGAATACTGGAAATGTGGCATCTCAGTCTCAGGAAAAGAAGAAGAAAAAGGAAAAAAAAAGTGAAAGTGAGACAAAGGAAAAGAAAGACAAGTCCTCAGCTGAAGGAGAGGCAGCAGTAGATGACCAAACAAATCCATCTGCTGATTCAAAGACAAGCACAGTTACTACCGAAATTCCAGAACCCGTGGTTGTGGATGGAAGGAAGCACTATATCTGTAATATCTGTGATCTTGGATTCCTTCGAAAGTATCAGTTTAGAAGACACTTAATTGCGCACACAGGTGAGAAAAGGGGAGCTTTATCCCTTGAAACAAAAGTAGAAATCATTCGCCGCATTCAGTCAGGTGAGAAACAAGTTGACTTGGCAATGGAATATAGTGTTGGGAGGTCAACATTAAGCTTTATAATGAAACATGCAGAAAAGTTTTTAGGAGTTTGGAAGAATGGAAAATTTCATCCTGATAGCAAGAGATTGCGAGGTGCACAGAGAGAGGATGTGGAGGAAGCATTGTATGAATGGTACAAACAAGCAATACAAATAAATGCACCCGTGACTGGGCCCATTCTTTGCCGTAAGGCCAAAGACTTTGCTGTAAAGTTAGGATACAAAGAGTTCAAAGCTACTCATGGATGGCTTGACCGATTCAAACATAGGAAAAATATTGTTCTTGGTCGGGGTAAACCAATTAAGGATAAAGAAAATCAAGAAGATGCTGAGGAGTTAAAAGGGGACTTTACAACCCAGGTCTTACCTTCTGCATTGGTGGAATATGAAGCTAATGATGTGTTCCATGCAGATGAAATTGGCTTGTTATATCGTATATTGCCCAATAAAACAGCAACATTTAAGGGAGATCGTTGTGCTGGTGGCAGTAAAAGTAAACACAGAATTACTGTTTTATTGTGCACAAATATGACTGGTACTGAAAAGTTTCCCTTGTTAGTTATTGGGAAACATCCTAAACCAAAATGTTTTAAAAATGTAAAATCTCTTCCAGTACAATATTTGTCAAATCCTAAGGCATGGATGACAATGGAAAGTTTTCTTGCATGGCTTCATGATTTAGATTCTTGGTTTGTTCAGCAGAACAGAAAAGTTTTATTAATACTGCCAAATCTCCCAATTCATCCAAAAGTCCCTAAACTGAATGCTGTTCGAATAGTAACCAGCCCTGCCTCTTTCATTGGGCCTTTCAAACTTGGGGTTGCTCACTCATTAAAGCGAAACTATCGTAGGGCTGTTTTAGAAAGTCTGATAAACCTCATAGATGAAGAAAATACAAAAAAGAAAAGGAAAGGTAAACATTCCCAAATGCAGTTAAATCTTTTATCTTGTTTACATCTTCTTGCTGCAGCTTGGCATGCCGTTACAGATGTTACAATCAACAACAGCTTTCAGAGAGCAGGTATTGGAAAGTATGGTATATGGGGAATGAACTTAATTCCAGAAACCAACTTAGGAACAGAAAACTTGGAACTTCTTCATAAAATCAAATCCAAGGGATTCAAGATTCCTGATGGAGTTACATTTGATGAATTTGTGACTTTTGATGATGATGTGCAGGTTTGCCATTTGATGGATGATGAGGACATTATTGCTGCAGTGACGGGTGCAGATGTAGAATCATCAGATAGTGAAGATGAAGCATCTGAGGTAGAAAAAACAAAAGGAGGAAAAGTAAAAGAGGAGTCAGTTGAGGAAAGCACTGTAGAACCAGCAGAGGAAGTGGAAAGTGGGCCTGCTATGACAGAAGTTGATGCAAGTTTAGGTACCCTCAGACAGCACATCCAATATCAGGAGGGTGCTCAAGAGATGTTCCGTGTCTTAGCTCATCTGGAATTCCTCATACACAAAGGAACTAGTAAGCCACCTGTTGCTGTTGCATCCTATGAAACAGCAATGTAAATTTTTCCAGAGATTCTTAAGTGCGAACAAGAAGTAAAGACTTCGTTCGACAATTTGTGTAGAAGCTTATTACTTCAGTGGTGTCAAGTGAATATCATTGTCAAATGAACACCATGAATGCATTGTGTGTTGTAAATATGCATTTATGCTTTAATTGCAGACCTGTGCATCTTCACACACTTTCTAGACTCAGTTTTAACTGATTTGTGTATACTGTATATAATGTACAGGAATGTCCAGATTCAGCATTACCAGACTATTTTTTCAATAACATGAGTAACTTTCCTTTAAGATATGGTAACAGGAGGAGTGTGTAATGCCTTTATAAGAAATTGGTGACTTGTACATACTTATAGTTCTCTTAATACAGGGTTTGTTTAGTAAAATTTTGTATTTGAGTAGCTCCTATTTGTTTTTTTTATTTTTTACATTCATTAAAACTCCTTAATGCTGAAAGCTGTTTTTAGCAAATCAATTTTTACTGCTTTTTGAAGTGTCTGTTTCTTTCCTTGAATGAATGAAAAGTTTCTGGTTAAGCAGCTGTGAGAGAGAGAGAGAGAGAGAGAGAGAGAGAGAGAGAGAGAGAGAGAGAGAGAGAGAGAGAGAGAGAGAGAGAGAGAATCTGATTAACTCTGGTATACAAGGAAATTAATGTTATTTGCTTGAACAGCATCAGGCCCATTTATTTTCAAGGTTGAAATCCATTTATTTTCAAGGTTGAAATGTACAACCTTATTTATGTATGATATATTTATATGCTCAAAATAATGTCAATACAAACTACAGTATACTTTTGTATATGTTATTATTGCCAACATTAGTTGAAAGCGAGGCTTGAAATTGTAAAACTGCAGTAGAATCTCAAAACAAAGCTTTTGGGTGTATGGGGTATCTGTGAACTAGCAATACATTTGTTGGAACAGACCCCTTTAATTCTAATAAAACTAAAGACTTAGGTAACCAGTTGTTCAGAGGGTAAAAAATTGATAAATTAGTTTTCCTGTCCAAAAATGCAATCACATTTAACATTTTGTCAAAAAAGATAAAATACATGAGATGAAAAAATGTATCTGTACTAAAAAATCACAAATGATAAAAAAGAGAAAATGGTTAAGTACTGTAGAGAGATTTGATATCTACAATCTGATTGGCTGTTGTATGGATGTACCATTTCTCAACAAAATATTGTCAAATGTTTCTTGTGACTTACAGTCATTACTTAATATTTGGCAACTTTGTGTTTACAGCCAATAGTTCAAATTCTGTTTGAAGGAAAAAAGCATTATGCATTTGGCGTGCCAAATATGATTGTTAAGTGAATAAAGCTGTTAACATGTAGGTTAAATTCAAATAAAAAATTAGTACTTAGTGTAGAAAACCAATCATTGATAAGTCAGACTCTTTGCTAAGAAGAAATTGGAAGGTAATTGTAGTGCTTCTCAAGTGGCTTGTGTAACACATGAAAGAGCTGTATGGTAAACTAATAAAAAAAAAGGTATAAAAAACTATAATAATACTTCTCATGCAGGTTGTCAGTTGTTGGGGAATTTTCACAATGCCATTAACAAAACATTTTGTAACTACTACAGTATAGAAATTATTTCTTTTCATAAAAATTAAAATGACCTAAATGGATAAGTACTTGAACTAAATAATAGTTCAGTGCTGGTATGTAATGTTGGAAGTGGTAATAACCTCCTGCTCAATTTTTACCTTAAACAGTAACCATCTTTTTTCATCTTTAAACATTTTTTTAAACTATATTAAGGGAAAATTATGGTGTGCAGTATGTCTATTTAGCTATTAACTCTGTCCATGATGCTTCTATCTTTAGTAAATGGCTTGACAGACACCCAGAAACAGGTTTTCTGGAATTAACTGATTTAATCCTTATGAAAGAGTTGTGGACAGTTATGCCTATGCAGTGGATGGAAATCTAAGGAATACTCTATAAGGAAAGTTATACTATATGCAAAGGTGGTTTTTGGAAATTTTGAGGCCCAAGTGGTTCACCTCAAATGTATGTAAACATGTAGGATTTCATAGAGCAATTTAATTACATATGTTGAACAGACAGTACTGTAATTCATTTATAAGCCTGTAAAAATTTATTTAGATATACTGTACTACTGTATAAGCATACATTAACTACATAGTTATTTCTTCTTTGGTTTCTTTATTGGATAATTAACTAGAGCTTTCTTATTATTCATTTTGGTTCTTTGTGTTAGAGGACATAATATCCTGAGCAGAGCTAATGTAAATGCAATGGCATATTTGTTTTGTCAGGTGTTTTGCTGTTCATGCTCTATTTACAAATTAACAATGTGTCTAATTACTCTGTGCTTAACAGCAATGGCTCCAAAGATTTAAATTATGACAACAGTATCATTAAATAGGCTGCTTAGCTGATTAACAAATATCACTTTACTGAAAAGTAAACCTACAAAGGCTGCATTGCAAGCAATTTCAAGAAATTTTGAAAGAAAATAATTAATGTGACATCGACTGTAAGTAAAGGTGCTGTCTTCAGAGGAATAGAACTAGTTTATTTCAAGTGCACATGCATATTAAACTTTAATGCATAGCTGCTTTTGGCTTTTATTTTGCATACATAAAAGCAAAAATGCATTAAACTCAGTTAAAAAGCTATCACTTGTATCTTGGGGAACTGAAAGATTAGCCCTGGTGTTCTAATACAGAGCAATAGTTTTAACTACTCTAGCATATGTATGCTAAATATAAGGCTTAACATCAGATGTAACTGAAAAGCTTAAATTTACTTCACAAGGATCTCAGAATCTTAGCTGATTATTACTATCCCAAATAAATGTGTTCATGTTGAAAATGGCAAACCTTGCACTCTTCACTTCAACATATTAACCATACAAAGTACAATACTGATTAACAAGCAGATGACTCCCCAACCAGAGCTTTTCAATTTCATAAATCATCCACCACCATTCCCAATTAGAATCAAAAAAATTTTTGAGTCCATAAACATAACCATAACTCTTCTCACTGCCTTAGAATTTCCCCCCTCTTTGGATTATCAGTAAATTATGTATGTACACACTTGTAATATCTATCAAGAAATTACACATACCCCAGCTCATTATAGGCAATACTGTATACAATAGAGCATATAAGATGCAAAAGTCCACATTACCCTATAGATGGATGCTGCAACATATGTAAGCATGGCAGTTTTCTGTACCCAACAATTCATCTGTTTTTACAGTAGAATTGTCTGCAACATGGTCAGCAAATAAGATTATTAGAAACAGGGCCACAGAAACACAAATTTGTGTTTTTCAGTGACTAGAAATAATTTAGAGGCCTTTCAAAAGTAATATTGAAAAAATCCCTCTGTTCAACAAATTAGGTTTTATTCCATATACTATTTAAATCCAGTATAAATGTTGAAATATGTTGAGTTCCTGCATAATGTAGGCATGAGAGGAAATAAGGCTGCTGATGAAAGTCAAAATTTGCAATTACTGTACTAGATCAAATATACCTGTTTCTGCCAGTGATTTGTTACAATCTCTAAAACCTCATACTGTATGTGATATATGGCAGGCATTATGTAATAATGAAATGAACTTCAACAAATAAAAATAAATGGAACGAACTGTTGGAGTAATATTTTTTCACTCTTCAAATTAGCCACATTCGTCTGACCCATGAATATTGGATGAATAACCTACATGACCCAATCCCTAACTGTAGAACAGCATTTATAGTTACATATATCTTTAGTGATTCATTTTAACCAGCAGTTTATATAAAGTATCAGAAACAAATTCTTGATATAAATTTTGTCAGAATCTTCAACATTTTCAGTGCATCAGGGGCCAATGTTAAATTTTTGGGAATTTTCAGTACATTAAAATATGCGCGTTAAGAATGTTACCACAGTGGTGTAGTTAAAGTATTAATAATACTGTAATTAAGTCCACTGAAATATTACAGAAGATGAAAGAGAAATTCCTGATCATATCTGTGCTGGAAAATAGGTATGGAAGATGTATGACAAAGACTAGTAAGAAGGCTTTGAACATTATGGTAGGCATAGGCGAAGACCTACCCCAGATGACATCAGGAGTTTCTGATGGTCATACTACATAGAACATCAAAAGCTTCTGAGTAAGATATTTGTTTTTTATCTTACCCAAAAGTCCTGTGCAACAGTGTAATATTCTTGGCAGACTTATTTTATTCTTGGAAATATTTCTTTCAAGAGAACAAGCTGTTTAATATCCATTTTCTGCTGAAGGTTTTTTTGCACTGAAAAGTGAGGCAATAGAAATTGTGTATGCTTGCAGGTGGTATGTAATTTTTTAATAAAAATATAAACTATTATTTACAGTACAAACCCATTACAGTATTTTCTACTTAAACTTAGACACTCCATTCCCAAATAACAGTAGATGAATGTCTGTTGGCTGCTTGGCAACTGCAGAGAGGTGTGGCCCTTATATTATGATCATCAGCCATCTCTGCAAAGAGGAAAGGCTGAAGACCTGGCAAAGGCACTTGTTATTGAGTAAGAATTGTGGTTCTACCAGAAGCTGGCCATATTCTTTTAAGACTAGGCAAGTAGGTTGACCTCCAAGTTAAAATTTTTCACATGAAAAACTTCCATGTGGCTCCAACACTTGATGCCAGTTGCTATACACTTAAATACCATTCTAGAGACAGACTGGGTAATTGTGTGGCTGAAAGATAGTCTCACAGACAAAGAAGGGAAACTTCCTGAGCTACTGCCAAGGGTGATGACCATTTGGACTCCTTGGGTAAAAGAAACCATTGAAAGAGTGTGAAAAGATGAACATCAAAAGCAGTTCTCTCATTTGATTGTAGTAATAATATAACCAATAGTCTGCCAGTCAGCTTTAGCTATCTGGTTAGGTTAAAGAAGGTTATCTCATTCTACTGGTAATGAATGTATCCAAGTCTACTTGTTGGAGGGCCTGGAACTCAATTTAGAGTGGGAGAGGAGGGCCTGAAACTCACTTTAGAGTGGGAGATAGCTTTATGAAAGTTTGTGTACTTCAGTATGAGATGAAGTGAACTGATGCAGGCTTCAAAGTGCAGAAGAGGATTATCTCGCTGGATACAGTTAGTGGTGTTTTTCAGTCCAAGGTCTTCCTCAGGATTTATTGTGCTCTGATTGCTAACATAACTCTAGGACACTGCACAGAAGTGAAATGGTCTGTCGCCTGCCTCTGCTGTTCATTAGCAACTTTTAAACCTCCAACTGGTGTTGCAAATCAGTTTGGTCAAAGATTAGCATCTTTCCTAGCAAAATCTTGAAGATTTATGTTCGCAAGTAGGAAAGAGTTGTTTGCTCCTGGAGAAGAGGAAACTGAAACCAGCTCAGTCATTCCTCCAGGCCTGGGCATCTACCACATAAGATTTTGAGAGAAGCCTTCAGAAGATAAATGACAGCCCTAAATGGTCAATATAAAAAAGGGCTTCTCCTGCAATGTGGAACAATGATGTTTCCATTATCAATTTAAGGCTGCTAATGGTAAACTTTTGAGCTTTTTAAATGAATTGTACTTAACAATATAGATGAAGTCATTATATTTCATGAATTACAGACTGTGGTAATAGTATAGATTTAATTTTTGCTAATGCTTCAGTTTATTTTCTTTAGGAAATTACTACTTGCCTAATTATTGTTAAATCCATAATATTTTTAATCAGGGTGTTGTTGAGGAGGGAATCTTGAACTTTTCAATTAATATGTAGTTGAAATCAAGCATAAAGATCTTCGTTGCATAATTAAGTCAAGAAAAATTTAAAATGGCTAGAAAAAGTGAAAAATTGGGCACTTGAGAAATGTTTTAAAAAAAGGTTGTATACTTGTAACCTGCATAAGAATAGTGCGTCTTTGCTTAACTTGTACAGTACACTAATGAGAGAAAGTAAAAGTCTCAAAGTTTTTTTATCTGTTGTTTTATTATTACTGTACCCTTTTTCCACCCTGTGCTGTTTCTGAATGGTATGTATAAATTATAAACATATATATATATATATATATATATATATATATTTTTGTGTATATAAATATATATATATATATATATATATATATATATATATATATATATATATATATATATATATATATATATATATATATATAACATTGTGTTCCATACTTTTATGTTGTTTCAAAAAATGCCCATGATTAACATTACAGTAGGCTAATTTGTAGCAGCAGCAATCTCTAGACATGTCTCAGTAGGAGAGGACCCTCTTACCTCTTGATCTGGACTGAGGTTCTTGAGCACCTCCCAGTGGTGGAAACTAGTCATTGTCTGCAAATCATTTGAATTACACTTGCAATCTAGTTTCCCCCAAAATGCAGCTATTTTCTTCATTGTAAGTGCTTTGTGGGCGTCCTGCCATGTTGAAGAGTGTGAGATAGCCCTTTGGATATTGGCTCCAATGGCTGAACATTTGTATTAGTCAAGGCATTCATTGTGACCAATCAGACAAAGTCCAAGATTGGTTTTCTTAATGTATATTTCCATACATATGTGTCCCAGTTTCTATCATTTTAATATGCATATCTAAAAATGAAGTTTGCTGCTGTTACTTCTCTTGCATTTGTATTTGAGGACACTAAATTCCTCAAAAGTAGCTTTAACCCCCTCAATGTCTGTCTTTTCCAACCTTTACAATATATTGTCAATATAAAGAGCATAAATGATGGGTGCATTATACATAAGACGTGATGTTTGATGAAACCTACATAAAGATAAGCAAAGAGAATGCCAAGAGGAGAACCAATTACAATTCCATTGGTTTGGGTGTGTAAGTGTACCCTGTGGGTGATGTAGCAGTCCCTCATACTGCATATTTTGGGGAATGCTTGGAAGGTATATTCAGGAGTATCCAGGATGAAGTGGAACAGGTTGCATTAGGCATGGTCTGGTATTAGGTCTATGGTTTCAACCACTGGTATGTTTGTAAAAAAAAAAAAAAAAACTCAACATCTACTGATGTTATGTCACTGGCCTCAGTTGCCCATTCACCTGTGAGACTAACTTAGGTGAATTTGAAAAAGTTTGCTGCCAAAATATACAAAGAAAAAAAAAACAGGAAATTACAAAACAAAATCTGAACTTGTCCTGTAGTCTGAGCACACCAAGAACATAGATAACTTGTAAAAAAAACACTTCTACTTAATACATAAAAGGATTATGATTACTTTTCTACTATTACCACCTTACCAACAATTTGTAGTTATATAATCACGACTGGAAAACCTGAACTATAATATACCTTTACAATACTGTTGATGTACACCTTTTATATACGTATGTTATATAACCGTGAGTTAAACCTGGAGCTGTAACAATTATTACCAATGAGTACTGTAGATAGACACTACCTTTATAAGAATAAGTGCAAGTCTTACTTTGACAGACTCACCATTAAAAAATGGAAATACCAGTGAGAGCAACAATGAGAGAGCTAGAGATAAATAGAGAGAATTAATTTATATTAATCCTTCTTATGTGAGAGTGAATGCCAGTTTTACGTAGTTACATTAACTCCAGCCAGAGAGAGGGAGAATGAATTTATTTATATTTTACAATTCACTATTATTGATTTTTTCTGTATTCTAAAAGCAATTTGTATGTATTAAATAAAAGGAAATTTTAGGTTGTGTTCCTGCTTATGAAGTTAGGGCTATGTTCATTGTATGATTGCTAAATGTGTACTGTACTGACTTTATTTCATGTCATTCCTTAAACAAAACTGTATAACATTAATTATATTTATATTAATTTTGGTATTACAGTATAAACAATACAGAAATGATTTGTAAAATGTACTGTATATAGAGAGTATGTGACATTCATGTAAACAGAATACACAAACAAATATCTTATAGTAAATTTGATTAAGGCACTTTATGTAAATGATTTAAATCTGATTGATTTGTTTAAATAAGGGATTTGAATATGAATTATTTTTTTACTTATGCTAGGAGGCCCTGGAACTAGCCTCCTCATAAGTCAAGGGCCAACTGTATTTGTGTGTGTGTATGTAAATATATATATATATATATATATATATATATATATATATATATATATATATATATATATATATATATATATATATATATATATATATATATATATATATAGTATATAACCCGAAAATATAAGCGGAACATCGCCGAAAATCGTCAAAAATCATAAGAAAACCTTACTTTTAATGCATTGAAAACGATGTAAACTGCATTATTATTGAGTTTTACATCAAAAACCTTCAAATTATGATTATTCTGCCATTTTATATATCGGATATATATGACGACGCCGTAACCCCGGAACATAAGCCAGGAAATAATTTCTGATGAATATATTTGAAAAGCGTCAGAACCTCGAATATAGCCGGAATGAACCGGGGGATATATATATATGTGTGTGTGTGTGTGTGTGTGTGTGTGTGTGTGTGCGTGTGTGTGTGTACAGTATATATAATACAGTACAGTATATGCATATGTTTATATAGTATAATAAAGTATTCCATTTTTTCAGGTACCTTCACCTGTATGACAGCTTTCAAGTGTTCATGTCAGTGGTGAGAGAACAGCATGGAGGACTTACACCGTCTCAACAGTGGCACGTGCACTGAGCTTGAGCGGCTAGCAGCTGCTGCAGCAACTATGGGCTATTCAGATTCCCTTGTAGCAGTCCATCAGCCTTCTCTGTCAGTTAGTGCTCCAGTGTTACCCCATCAGTTCCCTGCAGAACATTTCCAGCGTCAGTATACACGTAATGATACGCATCCCCGTCCCACTTTTGAGCAAGTACCACGACCTCCTCCCACAGCCCATCATCAACCTGCTCCTCCTGCTCATGCCCATGCCCCACCTCCTCCTTCGACTATTCAGTACATTACAGATCGAACTCCACATTATGGCAGGAACCAGTTTGTCACAACTGACATGCAATATGCAAATTCAACTACCATTATCACAACGCCTACTCAACCAGAGCCCCAGTATCAACAGCCTGTTACCCCAGAAAGAACAGAACCACCACCAGTCCAAACACTAAGTGATTTGGGAGGAAATTCAGTGAAAAAGAAAAAGGAGTCGCAAGATGTAAATAGCAAGAAAAGAAAAAATGAGAACTATGTGAAGGAAGAAGCACGTCAAGGTGTAGAGGAGGATTCAGAATTCAAAGATTCTGGTGGAGTTTTAGAAGTTCCATCTCCTATTGAAGATCCTGAAGGAGGGGGTTTAGTGTGGAACTGTGTTTTGTGTAATACTAATTTTCCTTCTTCTCAAGCTTGGCAAGATCACCAAGTTGAACATCAAAACAGTGCCAATAAACGAAGAAATGGCTTGTCCCTTGAAGTGAAAATTGAAATTATTAAGCGCATTAATAGTGGAGAAAAACAATCAGATATGGCTGAAGAATACATGGTTAATCGTTCAACAATAAAATCTATAATGAAAAAAGCAAATAGTTATTTACAGTGTTGGAAAAAAGGAATGTTTCATCCTGATAGTAAACGTTTAAAAGGCCCTAAACGAGAAGACATTGAAGCGGCACTTTACTCATGGTATAGGCAGGCTGTAGCTTCAGGAGTACCTGTATCAGGCTCAGTTCTTTGTTCAAAAGCATTGGCTTTTGCTAGCAAACTTGGCCATACTGATTTTAAAGCTACACATGGTTGGTTAGATCGTTTTAAGAAAAGGAAAAATATTGCCTTTGGTCGTGTTCCATCATCTAGAAGAACACAGGAAAAAGACGTCAATAATTCTGCAGAAGTGAAATCAAGCGAATGGCAGTCCTCTATACTACCTCAACTATTATTAGAATTTGAAGCTGGTGATATATTTGCTGTTGAAGAAGTGAGCTTCTTTTATCGCGTATTACCAAGTGAGGCACCTTCACTAGCAGGTGAACGATGTGCTGGAGGAATTCGTAGTAGACAGAGACTTACAGTTTTATTATGTGGAAATATGTCTGGAGTAGAAAAGTTTCCTCTTCTTGTAGTAGGTAAGCATTCCAAACCATCTAGCTTTCGGCATGTTAAAAGCTTACCTGTACAGTATATTGCTAATCAAAAGGCTTGGATGACCAGTGACAGTTTTAGTGCTTGGTTACAAGATGTAGACTCCTGGTTTGTGCAACAGGGGCGACGCGTAGTAATCCTTGCTTCATCTCTTCCTGTGCACACTAAAGCTCCTCTTGGCCTTCGTGCTGTGAAACTAGTAGTAACTCCCCAGGGGTTTCATGGGCCCTTAAAACATGGTGCTGTAGTGGAATTCAAGCGAAATTATCGTCGTGGGGTCTTAGAAACTCTTATTAACCAGCTCCAGAGAGAGGGTCCTTGTGATAATAAGCGAGTAAGACGAGTGAATGTTAAGCTGACCCTGCTCACTTGTCTTCATCAACTAGCAGCTGCATGGCATAATATAAGTGATGTAACTATCAGTGGAAGTTTTACACGTGCTGGTATATCCAAATATTGGAATACCCATCCGCCTCCACAAGAACAGTCGATGGGTGCTGAGAATCTCACACTATTACATTGTCTACAGACTCTTGGTCTGAGTGTTCCAGATATGACCTTTGAGGATTATGTTCATTTTGATGATGATGTTCAAGTTTGCAATCTTAATAATGATGATGATATACTAGCCATTGTTACAGGAGCTGATAAAGATGATGATATGAAATATGATGATGAAGAAGATGATGAGGATGAAACTGACAAAGGAAGTCAAGAGGAAACTGGCCCTTCCTTAGAGGATGTTGAATCTGCACTGGCAACCCTAAGGAAGCACATCCAGTACCAGGAAGGAGCACAAGAAATGTTTCGTGTCCTGGCACACTTGGAATATCTTATATATAAAGGTCAGGTTGGTAGAAAAGGTATTGAAGTTCAGACAACAACACCTAGTACACATTGATTGTTTCTGCATATACATAATCTGTTTGTGATTGTACATGATTTTTTTTTATGCATATTCCAAGCTGACATTATCAAAATGATAATTATGGGTTTAGCAAATTTAAAGTTACTCAAAATCTGTTGCTGTAAATCAATATGCAATGCTATTTAATTTAAAGTGTACTGGTACTTTTGTATTTGAATAGAGAATCGATACAGTCACATATATTCAAGTTATTTTTATTTATTTATTGAAATCTATTTTGTATTCAGGTACAACTTATTGCTTTGTCAAAGTTTCCACTACCTAATATTTGGTTTGTAAAGTCTTTTTACTTCACCAGTTGATAATTTGCTCTCCACCACAGGATGACAGACAAGTTAGTGAGGGTACCACCAAAAGCTTTCAATCTGAATTTATCTATTAACCAATATATTGAGCTGTATCCAGTGCATTGCTAGTAGGTTGCTTGGGTTCCTCTTATGTCATATGAGAGGAAGTTTTCCCATTTGATCCATTTGATGCTATCATTGTACAGTTAAGGTCTGTTATTCACTGATATATCACTTGTCTTAATTTCATTTTTACATTTTGGTAAGCAAATGTGTTCATTTTTAACAGAATTTTCATCTCTTTCCTTTTTGTTGTGGCTGATCCTCTAATATTTCTTGACATTTTTTCTTGCACCATTATGTATAGTTTCCCTAGTGTTTGTACTGACCCTCCTAGTAGTTCATGATCTCCTGAAGGTCTACTGCTTGCTATAATAGCATTTTTTCAAAGTCTGAGTCTCATGAACATTTTTATAATTAACTGAACATGGAAGACAGAATTGATGGAAACACCTCTCAAGTTAAATGCAATCTATTACAAGCTACAAGTTCTAGATGATTTCCTGGTTACCAGCTCCATGACGACTGCATGCCCACAAAGCATGACAAAACCCTTATATTCTCCTCATTGGATAAATTCATTATAAAAATATATTTTGTCCATTAAAATGGGACTTTGTTGGCAATGAACCAGACGAGATGCTACTGTGTCCAGTTAGTGCTGCGGTACTGTGTACCTTAAGAGGACTCAACAGCTTAGGCCTGGGTGTCGACGACTTTGTTAGTACTGGCTCGGCCAAGAAAAAAGGCGTCTCCCGAGGTCTGGGGCATTTGTCCGTCCCTTGCATTCAGGAAGAACCTGTTGGTTTATCAGGTACTGAAAGAAGGAGTGTGGCAGACCACATTCATCTCCTTCTACCTAAGGGATATTGCCCCTAGGTCCTTGGACACTTTTTCCTTGGGTCCTGTGGTGGCTGCTCAACAAGTTGTGTAGCTCATCCAGTTCCCTTAGCAAGACACGTAGCATCTCGCATAAGGTGTACGGCTGCGAAAGAGAGTGAGTGTGTGTGACTGGCCTTCTCCCTACCTCTTTTATACCCATCCTCTTCCCACGGGCAGAGGATTGTTTGGTGAACTGGCATGTGCTGGAACAGGCTTAGATGCAGGTAAGTTACTTTTCCAAGTTTACTTTGTATTATCTAATGTATTGTAGATTAATATGAGCAAGTCTACCCTCTCTCTAGCAAGGGGAGAGAGGGGCTGACAATAAAACAAACCCGTTGGTTATCTTTAGCTTTAGTATTGTCTCCAACATTAAAGGCTCATCCAGACTTTTTCAAATCAATGATGCTTCTCAAATCCATTCACTTGAAAGACCCAGAAGTCTGGCAGTTGAACACTCATATGTTCAAGAGGTCAGAGGCATGGGACTCCTTCCTTTGCTCTACAAGACCAGGAAGAGAGGCCCAGGTGAGGCAAACCATCAGTCAGTTCAGAAGCTTACTCAGAATCCTCCCACCAGAAAGTAAGTCTTCCATATGTAAAGACCGAGGGTTTGTATTCGTGTAGGAACAAATGGCAAATTTTACAGTAATTTGTATTTTTCCTAACACAAAAACCCAAAGTCTTTACATATACTGCCCACCTCAAGCCACCCCTCATTCTGTTACCTGGCCAGAAGGTAAGTGAGTGCATTGCTGAACAGAAGGGTGGGACTCCCCACCCTGCCGCTATTAGTTAACTGCCTAACAACCTTGTTAGAATTAAATGGCTGGTTTCCAGCTGCGCTGAAGGTATTTCCATATGTAAAATTTGTCATTTAGTGATCTTGAATTCTTGGCATAATGAAACAAATATGGAAGAAACGAGTTGCTTTTGGTTTCATGTTATGCAAAGGCTACTACCAGATTTCAGGAATCCTGCTGGTTACATCTGTAAGTTCAGTTATCTAGTACAAGGGGTGAAGTTTCTTTATATTGGAGAGTAATTGTGTTTGGCTCATATGGTTTTTTTTCCTTTGTTTTCTGCCATGAATGCCATTGTCTAACCTATGTACAGTATTAAGGCAGATATGCATTCTCAGGCATTAATGACAAACCTTGCAGTAAGTTCATGGCTGCCTTAGAGGTAGATACACGTTCCCATTATTTGACATGCAGAGTTAGGTTATGCAGGAAAGGTGATTTTTTATTTAAGTGTACTAGACTGATGATGTGAGGGGAAGGATAATCAATAGGAAAACAAAGGGCTGGAGTCTGGGTCTCATGCTTTCTTCTGCCTCTGAATCAAAGAAATTTAGTGCCTTATCTACGAAAGAGTTCCCACTCTTTTTCTATGGAGTATATTAACCTTCTCTGGCTCCTTTCCTTAGTGATCCAAGACTAAGAGCATTATTTCTAGACCCTTGGATCCTGATTCCTGCAGAAGGGTGCTTTTGAAGAGCATCAGAGCAATAATGGTAAAATTTGTGATTGGAAAACAATCTGCATAATATGCAAATGGTTGTAAGAAGATAGTGTTTGCCACAACTGAAATTCCTGCTACTGATGTTTCAGTGGTCTTTCCAGAGACTCTTCAAATAGAGAAGTTTTTGCAGTGCATTAGATCATCCAAATTTAGGACATAAGTATGGGAGACATCTGTAGGGGGGGCCAGTTAGGCAAGAATGTTGACACCAGTCAAAAGTCTACCTTTGCCCCTGATCATCAGTGCTCCTGTGATATTTGTCAAAGCTCATGAGCTTTGACAAACACCACACGAGCACTGGTGATCGGGGAAAGGTAGAGTTTACACTATTGTAAGGTAGATATGCCAGTAATGAAGTGGACTAAGGATCACCAAGATTATCTTAAATGGAAAGGAGACACCAGTAAGAAATACACCAAAAATAGTGTAGGCTTGGGAAGGCACTGTAGATATGGATACTGCATGGATATACCTGACAGAGATGAAGGTACCAATCTCCATACTGCACAGTATGAGCCTATTGTAATTGTACATGGGAAGGCACCAAGCATGGAAAACCAGATTTAGGGAGTAGATGGAAGCCATATTAAAAAAACGGTATTCATATAGGATATACAATGCCTGTGTAAGACTGGAGTATTTTGGAGAAACCTAACACTGCCCAATCAGTATGCAGTCAGCAATTCCTAGAACTGGTCTCATCCAGTCTAAAACAGAGTCATGATGGAAGTGAGATAGGAGATACCAGTTATTAATACACCTAGGAGAAATAAACATAGTTATGACTGCTTGACTGATTTATGAAATGTACACTGTCAAGACAAGCACTTTAGCCATTCAACACTAAGACAGTGAAAAGAGGGAGTTGGAAGCAAGACAGAGGAATCCAAAAATAAAGAAAATGAAGTACAGTACATTGATCTAAAGAAGAACTGGGGGAAAACCCCCACAGTTGCACAAAAATTAACAGTTTGAAGTCTGGACAATAAGAATGAAGTGAAGAAACAGGAATGGGGTTAAAGTAAAGGGCTATAAATGTCGTGCACTGATGGCACTAACACCCCTGTCCCCATGGGATAAGCACAATTTTGACTAGATCCAAGTAGGATATAGTAGCTTAGTCACAGGGGAGACAATGGCAGGTGTCAGGCACAACCATAATCATCACAGCTGAAGTGGACACAAATACAAAGGAGAGATGTCATATCAAGAACTAGAGTGTAACTGAAGAAAAGGAATTTTTTTTTTTTTTTCAAAGTAAAGGACTGACCCCATGCTGACTCAGCCAGTCCTAGAGATGTTTCAGGAACAGAGACAAGGATATATACTCTGGAGAAACTAAGGAATCTGCTGGGAGATGTAACTACAGCCCAGAGAATGACCTGTTTCTTCCTGGATGTTGGAAGTATAATACCATGAAGACAGGCATCTATGAAGAAGGAATTTTGTCATCACTCCCAGGAGGAATGGACTTCCCAATGAATTTAGCAGGTATAAAGTTAAGCAGGTATAGAGGCTTACGGAAAATACCCTGATAACATCTGAAGACAGCAAGAGGCAAAAACAAGAGAGCTTCCGAAGAACCCTGTCAGATCTCTTGAGATGTAGTTTAATAAGAGTGTCTTGGAAGGACCTGCTAACCTTTGCAAGGGAATCAGACAAGGATGCAGAATACCATGGTCTTTGTATATGTCAAGAGATGGACCAGAAGTCTAAATGACCTCAGACTGCCTTCCAAGGCTTTTAAAATAATCAGTGGTACATAAGGTCAGAGGAGAAATACCTTCAGACAAAGTATGTATCTTTGAATATTACTTGGCTCAATTGTCAAAGAGATTGATCAGGAGTGAGGACAAACTAAAAGAACCAAAATCAAGAAAAATTTTGATGATGAGAATTCTACATGACTGAGTACAGAGAAGGGGTCAGATGTCTACACCTGGATGGGAAACATCCCTCCTGAGGTCACAGACGTAGGTTGAACATTCTACAAAGGGGTCAGAATTACTTGACTAATCAGTCAAGATCCCACAACAATGGCAATGATGCAGTAGTCAGTAAGTTGCTGGCTGTAGGTTGTTTAGAACAAGCAAGTAGAGAGGCAAGAGGGACATCAGCATGACCCTGAAAAGTTGTTACTTTGATGCTTCTTAGGGTTTATGGACACATCGGTATCTGGATAGCTGGCTAATTTTAGCATAATCTTGGTACTCAAGCTGACAAAGAGGACAACAGATTCTTAAAGAGTTAAGTTTTCATTATTGTCATCATTATTAGTTAGAAGTAGTTTAACAAGATCACTAGGTCACATTTCTAGATTCTCATTATGCTTGCCTGAAGGATTTGTTCTTAAATGAATGAGAAAAACTGAAATATGGTAAAGTTAAAGATATTGGACTGCTAGGTGGTGAGAAACCACATAGCACCAGATGGATGGGAAAAGCAGAAAGCAATACAATTTGAAATAAAGAGACACTGCAAAGAATCCATAGCACCATCTACAATGTGCTGTGCAAGCCATGCTGTACGTGTAGCCGGAGAGACCAGAAATGCACTTTTCAACACATGGGAGATTGTGGTGTCTGGCACTTTTACCCTTGTCTGTCTCCTAGTGTTGGGCAAGAAACATTACAAACTATAAGTTCAGAAATCCATGAGACCTTCCTTCCCTTCCGTTTGGTGGCACAGGGTTATGTGAAACAATTGCTTTCATGCTATGAAACAGAAATGTCTAAATTTTGGATATATTTGCTTAAAAGTCTTGATAACCATATTATTCTAGGTATAACTATGAGATATAGATACTGTACTGTACACTTGACTGTAAAAATTTTTATTTACATGCCAATATTTGGTATTATTCCCTATCAGTAATGAAAAGTCTTTAAGGTCTTTTTAGTGCCTTTTCAGTGTTTAAGTTACAGTATGTCATGGTGGCATTCTCGCTTGGTGTCTTGACGGTTTTCATCTGTTTACCCTCAGTTTTGATACAGTATCACTGATATCTCAACCAATGTTATATTTTCAGTTTTATCCTGTTTTGATGTGCCATTTCAGATTTATTTATGCTTATACCTTAGTAAAGAGAAACTAGTATTCAAGTTCTGTACTTCCACAATTATTATTATTTTGTTTTTTGTTTGTATTTTTGTTCAGTTGTTGGCTATTTTAGGTTTTCATTTCTGTTGTGCCTTTTCAAATATATTGTTTGTTGTCTGACATTCAGTGTTTTTGTATGATCAGTTTAATATAGCTAATAATATTAGTTCCTAGTGGACTTAATTACATACTGTATCCTACTTCAGATATTAAGCACACCTGAAGAATGGTCCTTAAGGATGCAGCTTGAAATTAATCACATACTGTGTTAGTTGCACTTTTGTTGCACCTCAGGTTTTGGCTTTTATAACATACTGAAATGTTTCATTAATGTAGGAACAAAATCTGCAGCATTTGTAAATACAATATTGAAAAAGTTGTTAAACCGAGTCACTATTTAAAGGGCACTATTGACTGTTCTTCAATGCTGAAACCATTTTAATAAGACTTAGTCAAATGCTGAAATTTTCAAGTCATCCAAAATTACATAAACTTTTTATGCTGCCTGTAGTCAAGCACCTTTCTTTACTGTAAATGGGAAGTCAATCATTACATTTTTAATGTCAATGATTTAATAGGCAGGGGTTTAATTAGTACAGTTTAGAGTATTGCAGCTATTGTCACTTACTAGCCTTCTTAAAGAGGATACTTTTAACATTTGTGTTATACATGTGTGAATGAAGGAATGTCAGATTCATCTGATTTTGGTTGAATTTTAATTGGCAGGACTCCTTGAATCAATAGCCAGTTACCTCACTTTGTGTTGATGGGATGATTGTGTCAGGAGCTGCTATTTAATATACTGTACTTGTGTTTTATCCTTTGTAAGCTGGCATTATTTAAGGACACTGTACTGCCAGATTTTGCACCAAGTTGCTGTTATGACTAGTAAAATTGAAATGGCACCTTTTTCTAGTCTTGCCTTGTCTTGTATTCTATATTGGCTACTTAGAATTCAAAGCGAATTGTAAGATGTTAGGAGAACCCTTTTGGAATTACCTATTCACTTTACTGTAACTATGAAATATAATTTTTTGTTCTCTTAATAATATACATTGACAAGACTTTTCTATCACTTTTTAGCATTTATCTTATTGTAAATTAAAGAGCTGCTGTATCTGAGATGTCTTCATTTCATATAATCTTCCTATGATTTAAAAAATAATTACATATTTTTTGCCTTTTATATATTTATTAATTTTATTTGATAATTATAGTACTTTGGTAAGAAAATGAAAACACATGACAGTGCAATATATATTGCACGTACAACACTCTACTGTATTCTGTGAAGGAAAGTTGCAGGATGTAGTTTGATCTTGTTACTCAGATGTTTGCATGGGACACCAAATCCCATACAATATGGAATTGAATAACTTCTAATTCTATCTATGGAGATACTAGGTTCTGTATGTAAGTTTAGGAACCATGGATGGCATTCCTCACTAAAGCATATCTAAATTCTGAGTCCTCTGAAGTATTTTTCGAAAACCTGTCCTAGCAGGACATTAATTTTTTCATATAACAGCAGACCGTAAGACATCCTGCCTTATAATTGTGCCTGTACCCTTTGAATAAAGAGGAACAAATCACATCTTTTTTATTGAAAAATTCCATTGGTGTGGAAATGTGTATAATGTACTTAATAGGTTTTGCCAAGTTCTATCAAGAACTACTATGTAATTTCTGCAAATCTTGTTCTGTACTTAAAATATTATGATATAAGGGTTTGTGATACATTAACATTTGTACAGTAATTTAGAGAATGTTTGCTTGCTAACACTTCTTTTACATTCAAAATAATATTGCCATTGTTCTCTTTAGAGTAACTGGAATGGCATTACTGTTAACTGTAGAATGTATTTTCAAGTACTGTGGTTATTAGTTTTGTTTACATTGTACATGTATTGATATTTATAACGTGGCCTTGAAAAGCTAAGGACATTTGCAGAGTTCACTTATTAATGTGTACATATTTTATCTGGTGGTGGATTTTGGAAAAACTTTCATAATTTTATTTTTGCACCTGGATATTGCAGTACTGTGCTGTGTATATTACAGTACCAGTACCCTTTCATGAAGGAAGTGACCATAGTTTTTGCAACCTGAAAAGACATCAAAGTAAATGAATGAGAATTTTTTGAGTTTCAAGTTAGTGAAGTACAGTAGACATGTGTTTATTCTTTTATAGAAGATTAGTTTATATAAAATATGCAATACTGATATGGTCATACTCAAGTAGACAAACTGTTTTACAATAATTCTGAAATGCTGACCATATGCAAGATGGCTAAGTAAATTATAAAATACTGTAACTCTTAAGAGTTACAGTAGTTTATAATTCTAATAACCAACAGGTGTTGGGTATAAGATATGGGTAAACTAATACTTTCCTCTCTTCTGCTGTTTTAAATTGTTTAAAATCCACTTACACTCTGATCTAGCTGAGTATAAACATCTGTTTCACTTTATTGGCAAGTTAATTGGCAGTTCCATTGCAGATGTAATTATCTGTGTTAGTTGTTATACTATTGTGTGTCAAATTCTAAGGATGAAGTTTTTTCATAACATTGTTGACTAACAGTAAAATAAGTTTCATAATTAGGCAAGCTCCTCATCAAGAATGCTGTACTTTAGTCAGACCTATGGAAAATTACCAATTGTCTTTTACTGAAACATGTTGAATAAATACATATGACAAGTTTCTGAGGTAAGAAAATGTTTATCATAGCAAACAAATCAACCTGTGTAACAGAAAACATACTTATGCTTTCACTGCTTGTGACATTGCCTTTGGCTCAGCACTTTGAAAATCTAAGATTAATTTTAAGTATGGTTAAATTGCTTGATTTAGCAAAGCTGAACACAGTGTGTCATTATGAAAAGTGAACATACTGTATTAAGTAGGCTTGCAGATGAAGGTTTCATTCTAAAAAATTATAGGAAGCTGAAATAAATCCTGAAAAATGTAGGATCCCTACTCATTTTGGCAGCAAATGTAGATGCTGATAAATATATAAATAGCAACTACATCTACTGTGAACAATGAAATAAATTATTCTTATGCAATTATTTGTACTCTAAAACCCATAACTGTATCTTTAATAAGTGCCAGATTTTGTGGAATAATGAATATAACAATCAATTTAAAATATTGCTGTAAACCCTACTCAAGTTTTCAGTTCAAAAAGGGAGCTACACCAAGGTAATATTACCCATCTTTGAACTAATTCCTCATCAAATACCTGAGAACCCTGATGACCCAAATCCAGAATACAATGAATGCGGAACACTTAAAGTTAAACATTTTATATGGTTACACTTTTAATCAACAACAAATGTTAAATTTTTCAAACAAATCTTTTATAACTAACTTTTCAAATAAATCCTTCAGAAAAATTCTGTCAATCTTCAACGTTTTCAATTCATCCAGCTGCTAAATTTTTTTTCTGAATTTAATAATATCTAATCTATTGAACAAACTTAGGGTCAGCCTTACGAAAGTTATGAATGTTTACTCAGTAGTCTGTTTAAATTTTAATAATAATAATAATAATAATAATAATAATAATCAGTATATTTTCATTGACTTGGATGATGGCAGCAATATTTTTTCCGATTAAGGCCAAAATATTTGTGGAACCTTATGCTGCAATAGTTGACCTGGGAATCTTCTGACTGTGTACATTTCTGTGGCACTGTAATTAATTTAAAAGCTTGATGTGTTCAGTCTACTGTACTATCTATAATAACAGAATATACATCTCTTATGTTTCAGTATCTAACAGTTATAATAATTTGCTTTGATTTCTTAAATTGTCTTAAAAGTTCAGTTGGTCACGGTTTTCTTGAAGAAGGGAAGTATTGATTTTTGGATTTGTTACTTATTTGACTTCCATGAAGTTTGGTTTTCGTTTATGATTAAAGCTAAGGGTCAGTGGATAAACTTGTTTAATAATTTGAATGACAGATAGACACAGTTTTAACTAATTATTGTAGCTTATTCCTGCTTTATCCCTGAGACCCTTCAATAACCACAGGGAACTGTACTGTACTTACTTTATCTAATATAAAATACAGTTATTTATACATTATTTTTAATAAATATGCAAGATTTTGGATGCCATTTGTATATCAGTGGGCCTACAAGATTTTGTATTTATTTTGAGAGAAGGTTTGAGAACATTTCGAGTGAAAGTATTCTCACGTCTTTTCTTGTCTCCTTTATATTCTTCTTGCCTATTCTTTATACTTTACAACATATAACCTTCTTAATTTTAGCCATTTAGATTCATCAAAGATGAATTATATTTGTCTCTCATTCTTGAGAATTGCTTTAATACTTTAATTTTTATTGTCTGCAGGTAGGACTAATCTGTTGGGATGTTATTTGATTTACATTTTTCAGTGAACTTTTGCAAAGCTACTTTCTTTCATGGCACTGAATTTATATTGTATAAGGGATGAACAAATGTTATTCTTTGACTTTCTGCTATTTAATGCTCATTTTATTTATATCTGCTATGTCAAATTTAATAGTAAAGAGCAAATCAGAAGTTGCTTACATCTATGCATGACTAAGACACTTGAAATTACAATTGAATGGCTGTGTTACTGTGAAATGGCTTGATACATTATGACACCTCTGTTAGATTAAGGTTAACAAATACATTTGTTTTTTATAAAATTTTCATTTCTTTACATTCTGGACAAAATTTAAAATGAAACTTCAGGGCATTATAAGAATTGTACTTCAAGGAATGTATTGTTGCTCATTCTGATTACTGTATATATAGGTGCATGGTGACCTGATCATTTTTCTAATAAAAAATTCTGATTGAAATTGTTGTATATTTTCCATTTTGCACTGTTGAACTACAAAATATTGAGTACATGTATTGCTGTGCTGTACTTGGCATTTTTACACTGAACTTTCAAAGCTCTGATGTTTTTTACCATGTTTTGATCTTTCTAATGTACTTCTTACTCTTGAACCACCCATCTAAATTTATTATACTGCTTGGCATTTCAAAGATTAACAGCAGTGTTGATAAACCAGAGTAACAGGGAACAGCTGGCCTTGTAACTTGCTTTTGAAGTTGGTAAACACAAAGCATTTTAAATGATAACAAGACCTTAGTCCCTTAAAAGGTATCTTATAAGTGTCCAGAAGCTTATATGATGGTATGCCATATAAATATACTTTTTTACCCAACCATAATCCCCCCCATCCTCAACTCCTAGCCCTTTGGCACTGAGGGGCTTTGGAGAGCAACTTCTTAGGTCTGAATCATAATTTGGTCCTAATTAGTTGCTCTAAACTAAATAAGCTAGACTTTTTCCCCTTTTTCCAGCTGTATTTTCTCTTCCTCTTTAAGGATGAACCTTTTCTTGACAACATAAGTGCACATTTGAATATGGATTAGACAACTGAAAATGAATTACCCTACTATTAGACAAGAGGGAGGGTAAGGATAGATGGCATGCCTCCTCACCTGTAGAATTCGATGTGGTTGAGTGAGGCAAATTAATTATGTCAAACTTTACCCTCAGTGTTGGGTCCAATCTTCAGACTGACAACTCTTAAGGTAAGGTGAAGTTCTCATAGGATGGTGAGTATTTTTTAAGAGAACTACATTCATCCTCTGCAGGCCTCCTTGGTGGGTGGGAGGCTTTCTTGGACGAAATCTGTCAAATTGCAAACCATACAAAATAACTTTTCACTTGATGGTAAAAGAACTGCGATCTGCCAGTGACAATGAATAAGGATCCCCTCACCCAAAAAAGGAAATGGAAAGTCCATTATAGCTATGCTGGCACTATATCAACAACAAAAGAAAGAAAAGAAACTTTAGAGCTGATTTAATACATGTTTATTTTGACCATAAGCTGTATTTGGAACAAATAACTGGTCTAGATTCCTTGTTCTCAAAACAGAAAAAATACTTAATTCAGCTCACGCGAACAAGGAAAAACAGCACTACAAATCAAAGTAATGATCAATAATAATGATTAGCTGGATTATACAGTTCTACAGCAGGGAAAATGAAGCACTGGGTACAAATCCTGATCAGTACATATATATACATTTACAATTTGTATATACTGGAGTGGCAGTACAAGCTAACATACGGGCAGTTGTAAACTTAATATTTACCAAGCAGGAAGAAAAGAGAGATGTCTGAGGTCAGTGCTCTACAAATCTACTCAACAAAGTGGGAGGGCTCTCACCTTTTTGCCCTTGTACCATGTCAACTGCGTTTCTTAAAATACTTTTATTTTATATAATTCTATATGGAAATTACTAGACTGAGTTTATGCATGCTTTGAATAATATGCATTTTATTCTTACAAAAGGTTTCTTTGATAAAACTGGACTTGAAAATGTTTCTTTCTAGTATATTATTGGCATAAAAACTATCTTTTTTGCCCTTACTTATCTGATTGTACGACTGGTTTTACTGTTGTACGAAAACTCTACTGTTCACCTGTGTATATCTTGTACATTTTTATGATGTTCTACTCTCTTGTTCAAAGATTTTCTCGTTTGACCAGTATAAAAGTTGTCACAGGACTTTATTTGATGTACTGTGTACACATGCTTTATTACTGCTGGGAGAGTACTTTATAAATGTCTGTTTCATTGTATTATTGTTCTTAAATGCTAAATTAACTCCAAAGTTCTTAGGTAGATGGGAATATCTTTGAAATTATATACTATATATATATATATATATATATATATATATATATATATATATATATATATATATATATATATATATATATATATATATATATATATATATATATATATATATATATATATATATATATATATATATATATATATATATATATATATATATATATATATATATATATGTGTATATATATATTGTGTGTGTGTGTGTGGTAGTACGAGCAGGTTTCCGTGTTGTACGTTTCTTTGCTGTTATCATAAAAAGCCTTCATCACCACTCTTAATGCACTGCCTAATACAGGATCAGGAGATTGAGGATGATGGAGGGGATATTGCAATGCAGAATTAAAGCTACTGAAGGCAAGTACAGATATGGCAGCAAAAGAAGCTAAACAGGAGGTGAAAGTAAGAGGGATACTTGATCCAAGGAAAAATCTATCTTACGAAAGTCGTAAAAAAGAAGGTTTCCCAAACCTCCAGCACTAAACTCTAACAATCAACAACCCCAGGAAGAACCAATTTCAAAACAGAACCAAATCCATGTGGTGCCTTGTCAAATGGGAACACAAAGATGGCCAAACCTTAATAAAATTAAACAATACTGATTTCACAAATAGAAGATATATAAAAAAAAATGACATGTGTATTTGGAAGTGCCACTCCTAGAAAATGAGGCAAAATGATGAGAATTAATCAAAACTAAACGTTCAGCACGAAAACAAATAGCCACACTAAATAGAAGATGCATAACAACTTCAAAATAAACAAATCATGTCATACAAAACACTACTAAAAGTGATCACTAAATTCAGAGAAGTTGTAAGAGGAAAAATATCCTGGGGCCAAGGAAGTAGCCTGGAATTTTTGTTCGGGAAGGGGGAGATAAATATTTAAATAGTCAGAACTGGTACATACAAGGGACTTTATGCAAGGGTCTGAAGAAGCGCTGAATAGAATTTTAGATTGATATAAATAACGAAATGTGATGAATAAGTAATGCGATACAAGAATATCAAACAAAACAACGTACAGTATATAACAAAATGGTAAAGGAGTCCAAAATGGAAGTCGTTTCATCTGGATGGGGAGCACACCTTGGTTTTTAGTTTTCTGTAAAAGAAAACTATTGTGCTGGCTTTGTCTGTCCGTCCACACTTCATTCTGTCTGCACTTTTTTCTGTCCACACTTTTTCTGTCTGCCCTCAGATCTTAAAAACTACTGAGGCTAGAGGGCTGCAAATTGGCACATTGATCATCCACCCTCCAATCATCAAACATACCAAATTGTATCCCTCTAGCCTAAGTAGTTTTTATTTTATTTAAGGTTAAAGTTAGCCATAATCGTGCTTCCGGCAACGATACTGGATATGCCACCACCGGGCCGTGGTTAAAGTTTTATGGGCCTTGATTATACGCTGTAGCAGCTGTACAGAAAACTCGATTGCGCCGACGACACTTAGGCGCATTTTTTTCTTATTTCTGTAGAAGGCAGTCACGGAGGAGAGGCTTCAGCTGGGTGGGGGCATCCAGGCTCTCTTGGGGAAAGCAGACCCCAAGTAGTGTCAACTGGTTACGCAGGAGCTTGAGATTTAAAGGGAAATGATTACAATGTCCACAGTGATATTCTTGTTCCTTGTCTTCATTTTTACATTTTCCTCTCCTTGCGTTGGCCAGGCTGGCATTTTTTTTTTTTTTTTGTACTGGAAGATGGCTGCGTCGCCCTCTTTGGCCTTTAATCTGAGTTAGGCCTTCAAAACTTTGTGAGGGATGCAATAAAGATATTTACAATTGATTTATGGGCCATTTTCACTATTCATGAAGATGGCGTGGTCCAGTCACCATTAAAAGACAGGTAAAGTTATGGGTGCTTTAGCATCTCTCGGTGGCCATGGCTCTAGGAGCCTGCGGCCTTCGACCTCGGGTCAAGTTAATCTAGGACCCACCAAGTGGGTCCTGAGTTAATCTTGAGATGTTTTTAACGAACACCCTAATGCGGTCAAAATGCCTTACAGCACTCCTTTCTTTAATAATTCTAGACCACATTACAGTGCTCACCATCCAGTTGTCGAATTTATGCCACAAATGAAGGTCCAATCAGCTGCTTGTGTCGCAGAACTAAATTCAGTTTGTCCTTTACCTATTGGGGGCAAATTACTTAACCGCCGATGAAATATGCTCATGTTTCCCCAAATTTAAGTTAACTAGGCCACCGCCATCACCCTAGGTCATGTACGACCTCGCACGCCGCTTTCCTCTAACTTAGGTTAATAACAGTTTTAACTCATTCAATAGAATATTTCTGTGACAGTTGCGTCTCCATTTCTCCTTACTTAATGAAGGATATTAGTGCCGCTAGCGTAAAAAGTCTGTCTATAACTCTAGTTAGTAAACCTAAAACAGACGTGACAATCAACTGTAAGTCTCATGCAAGATCGAGTTGCTGAAGACAGATTCTGTGTTCTGGGATGTTTTCTTTTCTTCCAAAGCCGCTTGCCGTATCGCTGTTTGTTTTTTTCTCAACCACTTAAAAAAACGGCCAAGCGCGAGACATTTTTCATTGCAGCTTTGCCTTAGTGGTCTATAAGTACTAGTCTTTCACCACTGCCAAGTGCAGGTTACTGTCTCCCCAGTAATTGAAGCAAAACTGTGTTGCAGTTCCTAGTTTCGAGCTTCGAGGGGTATGGCAGTGAGATCAACTTAGCTGGGTGTGGGTAATTTGCAATTCTACTTTGAAGATGAGAATTTGTATATGTGCGTTCTCCCTGTAAGCCATTCCTAATTACAAGCATCTCGTATTATAGGTAAGGAATACTGACTGATTCTACTTTTGTCCCTGTCTCATAAATATACCCCCTTTAAACATCCAGGAATCAACTGACCCTCTGCATGTTCCATCGATCCAGAGGGGATTAATATCGACCACTGGGACACATCGCGTACAGTAGCCTACCTCCGCTAGCGCAAGCGTTACTGGTCATGAATAAAAAGCGAAAACAAAATAACGATGTAAGCTTCATGGAAAGCTAAGACTTATCAACTACCTCTAAACGCAGTAGAGATAACGAGAGCAATTAATTATTCTTCTTCGCTTGCAGGCTCTGCTGTGATTTCTGTTACGTTACGGCGTGACAGAGAGCGATTCAATTTCATCCAGTCTCGTTCCACACGAAACATGATATACAAAGATAAGATGCCTTTCCGAACATTATCTTTTTACCTTGAAATGAAATTATTGGCATTCGTCTATCTCTGGCTTATATATTCACAGCGATAAATGTTACGTTCTCTATCTGGTTAATGTCTGGCAAGTTCAAAAAAAGGGATAGTGACAAGGCGATTGGAAAAGGGTATATATGCACTTTACAAACACAAAGCATATTAGGGAGCGATATCTATTAATAATCCATGGACTATAATGAACAACGTTAATGAGAGAGAGAGAGAGAGAGAGAGAGAGAATTTACTCTAAATATGACCGCCATCAATAATCCAAAGACGGAAGTATACCGTCAAATGAGATGGTTATTTTACTCTAAGAGCTTTCATTCTTGGGTTAAGGCTGAATGTCTTACACAGACATTGGCTATGTGATGATTCACAACAATTCCACTAAAAGAATATTATCAAGACTTTTTTTTCTTCCAAGGAACAATTTGCAGTTACTTCCAGGACTAACTTTCTATAAATCTAATATGAGACTTTATTTTTGCAGCGTTGCTGTCATGATATCCAGGGATTTCTGATTGTAGTTTTTTCCTTTTTTACTTGTCAATGGCAATAATGTCAATTAGATTTTCAGAAAACTATTCCATTGCCTTTGAAATGTCAATATAAGCCATTTTTGTAAGCCGAGAAATATTTATAGTTAGCAGGAACGTCAGCTAATATAATACCTGCCAATAAAACCTCAATATCTCAATACCCGGAAGCCACGTTTCGCGCGATTTATCATTATTAAGCAAGTTAACGTCTCTGAGAAAAAACAAACAAAAGGACTAACTAATTTTAGCTTTTTTTAATTACAGAAATTTTATACTCCACGGCTTTCTGGTTACAGACATCAAGTCTTGAAACCGAAAAACTAATAACATTAACAGTTCATTCTCCAAGCGCTCATTCGCATTAGCATTCCTGCAAATAAATGGTTTAGTGTCCTATTTGTATCAAGTGATCAAGCAGTATCACGAAACTATTGTTGTTGTTGCCGCCCTAGATTAGATTGGCCTTATGTCACCACAGGCTCTAGTTTCCGCAGCAGCCCTTTAATAAAACAAAAAAAACTATTGCTCTTGGAAGCAGTCACGCTCAGAGTGACAAGTCTGTTTTTATGAGGTATTTCCAGAAGACCGCCGAGTGTGCTCGTCTCCTGGCCATGGTGAGACCGACCCGTAGGTTTTGTGCGATGTGAAAACTGCAAAATGTGCAGCGTGACAAGTGAAATCCTGATATAAAATACCGTAGAATTAACAGCACTGCTGCAGGAGATTTCGGCATTGCGTGGCTGTCCGACCTCCGTTGTGGATTACATATTATTAATGTACAGTCATGACATTTCACATATTTCATAGTTTAATTTAAGTTAATAAGAAGTTATTTTACATTTAATTCAAGACACTAAGAAGTTATTTTATATGCAATCTTATTACATTTTTAACTAACGGCTTTCTGCAAGCTTTCCTCTGAGTTGCAAATCATTAAAGCGCTTACGTTTAACTTTTCATCATAATGTTTCTTTTTGCACAACTCTGACAATACGGACAGTTTTCCTAAACCACTTAATCTTTCAACTAAACTCTTACAGAAAAAAAAGTGAAACCTTAGCATCAAGTAATGAGTCTTTGGAAAAGTTTTCTTTTTAATGAGATAAGATTTGTGCAAGGCGGCTTTGCTTCGAAAAGGGGAAGAGTTGAAGAGTTTTATATTACTTTTTAAGGGCCATCTTCACGAGGTCCGACTTTCATGTCGAGAGCCAGACGAAACACATTAACAGCCCTTTATTACATCGTACTCGGATTATTGTTGCTCGCAGTATTTTCTTTACGAGAGAGAGAGAGAGAGAGAGAGAGAGAGAGAGAGAGAGAGAGAGAGAGAGAGAGAGAGAGAGAGAGAGAGAGAGAGAGAGAATTTAATAATCAGGGGATATGCAACGATGCTAACTTTGTTCATTGTAATCACCTGCGTTTCTACCTCTTTTTACTTTAATTCCTTTTCCAGTGTGATATGTTTGATATAAAAACTAAATTCGTGTTTACCTCTGCACTTCATAAGAGCATGCAAAGGAATGAATGACGAATAGAATGCCTATTTTTGAGGTAGGGAATGAGAGGTAGAAAACTATAAAATATGAAAAACGATGGAAACTGACACGTGATATCTTTAAATATATGTACCCTAAATTTTCCATTGGGCATAAGACTAGGAACCTCACCCAAAAAAACTTACAACAGGCCAGGCCTTAGGGTTCTAATGTGAGAGGAAAGTGGTCACAATGAGATCCGAGAATTCAACAGAATCCAAGTATGTGTCTTTCATCATTCATAAGCAAAATTCCAGAATGATAGCTATTTCTTGCATCGTTTTTCACACAAGGCGAGTTCTTAAATTTTATTTTTGGCTATTAGCAAAATTATGATTTATTTTAGGCAAACTGTCGAAGATAAAACTACTGTAAAGTCAATTTAACTTCCGTTACCTTTAATGATTGATATGGAAATTTTGACAATTTAACATAATGAGGTCAAGATATGAAACACGTAAAACTTCAAAAAATAAAAATTCCAACAAAATTCTTACAGGACCCAGATAACCTGCACAGAAAACCAACTCACATTTTAACGAATAATTACAGAAAATATTCTAATTCAAACAATACACACACACAATATATTGATACGTATATATATATATATATATATATATATATATATATATATATATATATATATATATATATATATATATATATATATATATATATATATATATATATATATATATATATATATATCTCGCTCAAATAATAACGAATAAAACAGTGATCACAAAAACATCGATGCACAGATTATACAGCATATACATCTATACATATACGTACACAAGTGTGCCTATGCACCGTCATGCAATCTCTCTCTCTCTCTCTCTCTCTCTCTCTCTCTCTCTCTCTCTCTCTCTCTTCAGCTTAGAGTTTACATACAGCTATTAAAGTCAATTCCTTAAGACAATAGCAGCCATTAAGAGAACAAAAGGAACTTCCCAGTTTTGACAGAAGAAGAAGGAGGAGGAGGAAGAATAATGATGCAATACTTTCGCCGAGAGTAGAATGTGCAGAGTTGTATACCTTTTCATAACAAAGGTACTGCACGGATTTTCCAAATTCCTTAAAAACTGCTAACAATTTGAAGAACCATTTGAAAATGCTAAAGCTGTCTTATGCCACAGAATACCTCTGGGAGATAACCTTATCTATACAAGGTCTGGGTGCCTCCAAGTTTTCCTTGTATCTTATTGCTATACGACCAAAACCTTGGCAAACTTTCTAGCACTACGGAAAAAATCCGATCGTCAAGAGTGCATATTGAAGGATTGTTACACACTATTGGTGCAAAAGTTGTGAAACGAATTACTAACGCGCGAGGTACTGAGAAAAAAATCTAGGACCACCTTTACTCGTCATTTCTATGCAGGAATCGTTAAGAAGATGGCTTTCGAGGAACCAAAACCCCATTTTGTGAATTTTTTTTTTCTTTGTATACTCTGTCAACGGGAAATTTTCGAAGGATTCGGCAAGGGTGCAGCTTATCCAGGGAAACAAAAAGCCAATGCAACTGCACTAGAAGCTGGTTTGGATCACTTCCAGGATGGTTTTTAAGAGGAGATAGGGCCTCACTGTTTCAGAAAAAACGTGCAAACATTTCTTATTCCTGGATGCCCCTTATGGGTGAGGGAACAACTCGGTTGCGGATGCATACCATGAAACCGCAGTCATCGTATTTACACATTTTGAAGTAAATGGACCATAAATTCTAAGAATGGTATTGCAGCATGTTTGCCTTTCGAGATCATCGTAAATATTTATCCAATGAAATTTAAAGTAAAATTGGGGAAAAATAATCAAAATTCCACTAAAGAACTCAGTTGTTGGTCAAATAAAAAATTCTATAAAAAGAACTAAAATATGACGGACGAATTTACCGTTGAATAAATAAAATGAAACCATAATTGCTTTAAAATTATATTCTGAAAGCGTGCTTACTCCAACTGAACTCCTGTAAATGAAAACCCCAACTGTTACTGCCTCTTCCAAAGATAATAACTCTCTCTCTCTCTCTCTCTCTCTCTCTCTCTCTCTCTCTCTCTCTCTCTCTCTCTCTCTCTCTCTCTCTCACATACACGCACACGCACTTTGTCGACCTATTTTCAAAAGAACCTTTCAAAATTTGGATCAACAGTCTTCTTGGAACATCTGGTTTTATAGTTTCATGTCTTGCAACTCTTCTGGCATTGGCATAAATACTCACAGTAGCCCCTGTTCAGGAAAACGACACGTCAGGACCAGGTCTTTAATACGCGTCATGGTACCCCTAAGAATTATATAAATTCAAGGAGAACTGATTTTTAAATTGGAATAAGCCAAGAACTCACTGCTGTAAACAGAAGGAATAAATAAGAGTTGTTTATGTTGAAAATAAAGAAATAAACAGCCGTGAACCCTGAGAGCACTGCTGAGCTCTGTTCACGATCCAAATGATTTCGTCTACATACATACGTACGCACATACATACATACATGCATGCATGCATACATAAACGTACACATACACACACGTGCTCGTGTACACACACATACACACATATATGTGTCTGTCCCGAGTACGTGTGTATATGTGTACCTTTATGTATGCATTCATCATGTATGTGTTACTTTCATCTCAAGTTGAAAAATAAAACACAGAATATCGTAAGAAATATAACCACTTTAATCTCTAAGAAAATTTCACTTCCTAACCGAAAGACTACTAATCTAACGAAAGTGTGGAAATGTCGACTTCCTCTCACCTTTAAACGATAAAAAGGTATAATTGCTCTGCCATTCCCCTTTTTAATTTAGCCACCCGCACCAACACACCTTTCTTTGTGCCAGGGAGAGAGAGAGAGAGAGAGAGAGAGAGAGAGAGAGAGAGAGAGTAAAATTCCAACAAAAGACTTGCAGGAGGTAAAGAGCATTTTTTTTTTTTTTGGAAAACGAATATATACATCTTGTAAATTCGACTTCTCGAAACTATTCATAATATGAATCATAACTCACACCAGTGCCAAGCAAAGAGACAAATGAGTTTTTAAACTCTGCTGTGAGCGTAGACTACCCTGAGATAAGCAGATAATAGTATATAATACTACTCACCTCCAATTTAAAGGAGTACGTTCCTTTTATTTCAAAAGAATGCATTTTTCGTCCTGTAATATATCTTTAAACTTTTTTTTTTCTTTTTTTAAGTATCCAAAGCTATGGGATCGGTTACCCACAACTTCGGTGTTCAGTTTGCTGGGTTTTTTTTTCGAATTTCACCATTTCCTAACTACATGTCGTCCTCCTTTGATCCTGCCAGAACTTTTCAAATGAATGATAAACTTCATTGTCGATGTTTACGGCCATAAAAACGCCACTCGTTGGTGATCTTGTTAGCGGACCGAGAAGCGTAAAGTTGGCCTGATTTGGCTCGGTCACGAATTATATTACGCGCATATTGCAGGGCTGTGTCAATGAGAGGTCCTCGCCCCCTATCTCTCTCTCTCTCTCTTTCTCTCGCGTTTGCCTCTTACCTATCACCCAGTTTCGCCTTTCTAACACCTAAGGCGGCAGTTGCCAAGAGAGAGAGAGAGAGAGAGAGAGAGAGAGAGAGAGAGAGAGAGAGAGAGAGAGAGCGCAACAGCCTCCTGGCGAGTAAACATAGCTTCCCTGGCCGACGTACAAAACGTCGGAGCCACATTCCAAGGTAAACTTACGGCGGGTGAGGAAGAGTGTGTATTCGTAGACCGAGTCCCTTCGTAACCTACCCCCTATTTACCATCTTGACTTCCCATCCCCTATCCTTCTGGGCCCTTTGCCCCCCTTCCTCCTTATTTCTTTGTACCCTATTCCCTAAATTCTTGTCTCTGACTTATTCTCATTTCTCAGGCTGCTCACTTCGCCTCCGGGCGCTCCGATTTTGGTGCGCTTTCGGGGTATTTGATTCTTGCTTATTCATCCTGCGTTCTCGTTTACCTGATACCGCCCACTGTTTTGTTTTCACTGCTGCTGTTGCTGTTGTTTGCAAGATATAGGACGTTTAGAAGCAGGGGGGAAATTTTAAGCTTTCCGAGATCTAGACGTGCGATGTTCTGTCAGAGTTTCTCAGGAGCAAGAATGATTTTAGATTAGCTCGGGAAGCCTACTGGATCATGTCTAGACGTAAACATTTAGGAAATCAGACAATAAGAAGAAATACAATAGATTAGTACGCAGGGACATTTTACATCTCGATAAAACAGCCATTCTTATTATAGATTACTTTGATTTTCGTTTCATTCGCACTATCGTTATTTACAGAAACACTGAGAATCATGGATTGAAAAATACTCAGAGTAGCAGTCTTAAAATTAAGAAACAAATCCATAGTAATGTAACTGTACAAATATATTAAAAAATAAAACTACAGATATACGCAAATATAATTAAAAATAAAACCCCACAGAGTTTTGAGAATCTGTACAATTCTAGAAAGATCTCTGTAGTTTGAAATATATTTGTATATATTTGTAGAGTTTTATTTTCAAATATATTTGTATAATCACATAAATGTGGATTCGCTTCTCCAATCATGGACTGGTATCATCGAAGGACTGAGTATTTTCATAAATGTTTTTGCACATTCTGATTACTGATAATGATAGTTTTATAATCATGTAATCCTGAGATTCACGTACGAACCATTTGGTATGCTTCGGAAAACATAGAACTCATGAGTGTGTTAACTAATCTTGCCATTAACCTTGATGATTAGTTTTTCTTTTGAGTCCACTTTCTAAGTAAGGAATGAATGTCTGTGAATTTAACTTACTTGATTAATCTATAAAAGAAGTTTAGGTAAAATCATCAGGAACTTCCTGAACTTTCCTTGATAACGCATCTGAGCTGAGCAGCACTTGCCCCTCAAAAATACACTTGAAAATTCAGAAGTTTTCCCAGATTAATTGTTTTATGAATAATATATTCCACAATGATATAACCATAAATAAATAATACATTACTGTACTAACACAGTATTGAACTTAAAATATATTTATTTACTCTATGAAGGTGCAAGCAGCAGATGATTTATTATTGTTAAAAGAATGGCTACTATAAAGTATAAAACTGACACCATAAACAGATATCGGACACAATACATCCTACGAAAATGATATTGTGTTCCAGCCTTAAGAGGTCTTACATGTTGACAAAATCAGGCGTCAGTTGTTCCAAGATCTTATTAAAAATCAAAACGTCTATAATAACTGAAGTGAACTACTAATGACCCTTTGAATGTTACCTTTTTAATTACATCACCTGTTCGAAAGTCTATTTCCCCAGCAAGGTGCAAGGTACTGACAGCGTTTTCCTTATGTTACTAAGGACAGTTGAATACTCTGGCAGCTTATTTTTTCAATTCCATAATATTTAGCCTTCCTGGATCACAAATAACTAAAATAAATGAAATTCGACTCTTAGATGTTTGCATTACTAGCGGCAAATGAGAAAATTTATAATTAAAGTATGACTTAATTTAGTGAGAAGACAAGGCCAGTTTTGCCCAGCATATTGTTCCAATAATATCTTGCTCTTGATTTTGTCTTACGTTAAAAAAGTTTTTAACAAACTTGTTTAGAATAAATACAGTTCGCTTTGTATTACTGATACTGAATAGAATGCCGAGTGTTTGGCGTTTAAAGTTAAATAACTTAGCTTTCGCGAGATTTGTGAAATCTCATTTAGTGTCCAAGCAGTGTCGTGGATCACTGCACAAGCACGCATGTATAAACAGAAAGATATACAAAGGAAATTAGTCTGTATATCTTTTCCTGTTAAAAATTGCTTCTCTCTCAAGAACGGAGATATCTTGCCTTCAAATCTTTGCTTTCACAATGTTCTGATTAGTGCAGGAGACCCATAAGAAAGCAAGGAAATAAGTAAATGTAAAAAAAAAAAAAAAACATGCACACAAACACAATAGTTTCTATACATATTTTTCCAGTTAACAAATATCCCTTTCGTTGGAGCCGAGCAATTTAAAAGAAACCCTTATACAAACAAACAAAGAAGCAGACACAAACGCAATTAGTTCTTGTGAGGTTTTTCCCAGAAAAAAAAAAAAAAACTCCCCTCTGGTATGAGCGAAGCCGTCCCATCCTGCCTTCAAACTCTTAACTTTGTCTCTTCTGTGACAAATTTAATGACTTTCCTTTTTTCTCCATCTTTCTTTTCCTTTTCATCTCTTCATCTGTGGAGGAAACGGAGAAGCCACATTTACCTTTCATTATTTTTGAGCAATTCAATTATACTCTTCACTTTCTTTTACTGTTTGTGATTTTTTCCTTGACAGATGGAAAGTAAGAGAGAAGTTTTCCTCTTCTTTCTGCTTTTATTCTCCTCTCTGACTTCACTTGATAATGGTCTGGTTGAAAATACTGTTTCTGGCTACATTTCATAGAGTTCTCAGTTTCCTTTTCTTTGTCAGTCTGAAATCTTCTTTTGAATTCAGTAAAATAAACTTTTTTCTGCGAAACCATTAGTCACCTAGTTTCAACGTATTTACGGTATATTCACTTTTCTAAAAGATTTTGTTCTATTTTCTTCATCATTATCATTATTTATGTTGCCAGCAACCACCGTCGCCCACCACCACTCCGTTAATATAATTATATTTATACATATATAGTAAATCTTTTAAGATACAGGTACAACGGCATGTATGATCATACATCCCACTTCCATCTGAGTTACACCAACAGCCAAGACCTGAACCTCGTTCACGCCACTCCCTTCTACGTGCCTATGCTCTCATACAGGCAGCTATGACCGAATTATTCATTTGTGCATTAGTTATGTAGCGCGTATGAGAGCGCATACATACGAGCTTTCATAAATATACAACTAAGCAGCTTGTCTGTCTTCCGCACACACGTCTAGACACTTCCACTCATGTCTAGACCTAATGCTGAGCATCTAATGTACACCGTGGATAATAGCATGTTATCATATACACAAACACATTTAGTAGACACAAACAATGAATATAAATACACCTCCCCGCTGGGAAACCCTTTATCTTCGCCTTGGAAACTATATATAAACAGTTAACAGACATGAACAGTGAGTGTAAACACACGCGTGCGCTGGGAAACCATGCACTCCCATACACTCTATCCTATTTTAGCAACTTCCACGGCATCCCTCAGACAAACGAAGCACAAAAAACGTATTAAAAATTAATGTTTCACTTTAGTCGGGACATTGCACTGTTACTTCCTGGGTTAGTTTTACTTAAGTTCTTTACTTTTTGTTAGCTGTTTTGATTGTTCTCGAAAATACTTGAACACTGTAAATATTTTGAAACTAGTAAGAGATTACTATAGCTGTGATGAACACGTTCAACGAAAGTGACGGCTTACACAAGAATTTCCGCGAGTATAATCTATATTCTTAGAAGCATGCGTTCTACAATTATCATGAAAACAACGTACCAGAAAATATGTGATGAGCGGAAACTGAAACTCACCACGTTAAAATGCTAAGAATAGAACAGAATATAGTTTTTAGGCCAAAGGCCAAGCGCTGGGACCTATGAGGTCAATTAACGCTGAAAGGGAAATTGACAGTAAGAAGTTTTGGAAGGTGTAACAGGAAGAAAATCTCGCAGTTGCACTATGAAACAATTGTTAGAGAGGGTGGGAAGTCAGATGGAAGATAAAGGAGGTACAGTAAAAGGAAGGAAAGAGGTTGCAACTAGAGGGCCGAAGGGACGCTGCAAAGACCCTGAAGTAATGCCTACAGTGTTAAAATCCTAAGCATTACTGAAAGTAGCACCAAACCTTAGGGGGTGGATTCAAGCAAAATGAGGTCCACAAGCCACTTGAGTAAAGCAATAATTTTAGGACGTGAGCAAGTGTTTAGGAGTTGCGTGATTCGTACGAGGGCTTTTATATGCCATTATATAAACCTCCGTCCAAATAAGCGTTGCATCAAGGACCAGTAATCTGCATATGCTCGGTGACAGACGAGGAATGCTCCACGAGAATTAGATCTTTGGGTTATGTAAATCAGTGATGTCAGAATCCCCTTCATAAGAATACTTCGCCGTATAATACGTGATGAAAGACTGATGTAACAATGTGAACACGAAAACAAGAGATCTGGATCTTGCGAAAGAGAGAAGGAGAGAGAGGAGACCAACATGAAACATTATATGAGCCTCATGCTATTTATTATAAGTGGACATGTTTGCAAAAGGAAGAGAGAGAGAGAGAGAGAGAGAGAGAGAGAGAGAGAGAGAGAGAGAGCTAATTAACTTCAAAATACTCATGTGGACGTGGTAACGTGTGTGTGTGTATATGAGAGAGAGAGAGAGAGAGAGAGAGAGAGAGAGAGAGTTAATTAACTTCATGGTCTTCATGTGGACGTGTTTATGAGAGAGAGAGAGAGAGAGAGAGAGAGAGAGAGAGAGAGAGAGAGAAAACCTCAACAACTTTGAAATCTTACAGCTGTTACCCAGCAGTGATTGAACGGCCAACTAAATATAACCTCAGAGCACCATGCAGCAAGAGAGAAGGAAGAAGCTACCCTACAGAGATGGTTCCGCTGGCCTCTGAACGTGTCACACCCATAAAATACCTCACTTAAGCGACAATTTAGCTTTCTATCCTTTTTTGTGATTTTATTATAATTCATAAGAAATATTTCGCAAGTTGTTAAAATTCGTTTTATTAAAAGTAGGTGATCTGGAAGTACTATACATGAATATTCTAAGCTGAGCCATTGACTGATTATAATATAAAGAGAGATTGCAATGCCAGCTCAGTATTATATTGTTATTTTCAGTTCGTGCCATGAGACTGTAAAATAATTAAAAGGAATCCGTAGTCATTCTTTCACAGAAGAGATTGTACACTAATTAAAAGAACTGTGTATTCATTCTTCCACGGACAAATACACATTTCACGAAGTTAGCTCAGAAAACGGCAATATTTCATGACTTCTGAATTACGTGAGGATAAGATAAAGCACCTCAGAATTTACAAAGAAATAGGTCGAAGATCTGATTAACATGAATGAATCTCGTGCGAACAATCTCCACATATGCAAAATTTGTAGAAAAGGCGTCGATTAGCAGTTTTTTGGCAGAGCTTGTGAGAGACCACCATTGAAATAGGAGGCGATTTGTGCTGAAAGACCTCTCCTGAGACAAAGTATATCTTGCTTTTAGTTTTCTGTAAAAGAAAATTATTCAGATGGCTTTGTCTGTCCGTCCGCACTTTTTCTGTCCGCCCTCAGATCTTAAAAACTACTGAGGCTAGAGGGCTGGAAATTGGTATGTTGATCATCCACCCTCCAATCATCAAACATACCAAATTGCAGCCCTCTAACCTCACTAGTTTCTATTTTATTTAAGGTTAAAGTTAGCCATAATCGTGCGTCTGGTAACGATATAGGACAGGCCACCACCGGGCCGTGGTTAAAGTTTCATGGGGCGCGGCTCATACAGCATTATACCGAGACCACCGAAAGATAGATCTATTATCGGTGGCCTCGATTATACGCTCTACAGAAAACTCGATTGCGCCGAAGAAACTTCGGCGCATTTTTTGCTTGTTTCTGTCTGATTCACCTCATGTTGATATTACGTCAGGGACGATATTTCCTTAAACTTGAACACTTTCTAAATGCCTCAGCATACACGACGCATGAATTAAATTAGTTTCGCAAAAACTACAGCAAGCTTTGTTTATCTAAAAATACTATCGAAAGAGACACAAATCAGACTGAGAGAAAAAGAATGATCTTAGCTAAGGGCAAAAAGTGGGGCAGATGACTTGTGAGGACTTGAAAAAGGCCTCGTGTACAAGGAATCTGTGGTAGGTCATTAATGAAAACTGAGAATAGGAATGACGAGGAAATTATGCCCTGTTAAGCACAATAATATAATAAAAGGGGTTTTGGATAACGAGACATATAGTCAGCCCTTATCATACGTAATGTGAACGTCCAAAGCAAAAATAGACGACCAGACAAGAGTTAGATGGGACGCGAAACGCATATTGCATAGAATGTTCTAAGAGTTTAGGTATGTTAGCAGTCAAATTTTAAGAGTAACGTCTTGAATATAGATAGGCATTTGCACATGGCCAAAAAAAAAAAAAATTACATTGTTATTAGGCAGTTACCTTACCTTCCCTAACAGGAGCATAAACTGATACTCGTAATCACACAGAGAACATATTAGAATAATGCACAAATAATTATGAAATTCGTATTCCATTACGTGGTATACATATCTGTCTTATGACCAGTGTGTGATCTAATTCAGGCAAATCATTTTTCGGTACTGCTGGAAGGATTACTTCATAAAAAAGGCAAGGTGAAGAAAGATCAAAGGGAACTGATGAAATATGAAAGGACAATATGAAATGTAGTTTGACCGACGAAGGACTCTTAAAAAAATAACTAACTTGACCGATTACGGGCTCCAAAAAATGACTAACTTTTTATATTGTTATATAACATAATAGGACAATTTTCTTCATTACATAGAATTTGTTTTGTGTGCTTCATATATCAATCCTACCGTATACTACATGAAAGCAAGGAAATATATATATATATATATATATATATATATATATATATATATATATATATATATATATATATATTATATATTATATATTATATATTATATATATATATATATATATATATATATATATATATATATATATATATATATATATATATATATATATATATATATATATATATATATATATATATGAGACGCCCTTTGCGTCGGCGTTGGAGGTGACAATGATGAGACTCATTACCACCAGAAAACCTGCAATTGCCTTATTAGGGGTAATTTACCCCTATTTGCACACCTCTGACTGCGAACACCTTTCCTTGTTAATTCAAATATTGAATGTAATATGACTGTATACCACACGAGTATTTGAGAATCAAAAAAAGAAAACGAAAGGTGCACGCGAATCATGGAGTGAAAATGAAACTATACGTAAAAGATGTGACATGCCAACGACGACACTAACAAATGATGATGAAAGATAAAATATTATTCTCTTTGTTACCAGCACGATGAAAGCATCTTGATCACCAGCCAAATATCAAGAATAAAATTTTTTGGTTTTCTCACGGTTTTTGCTCCTTATTCTAAGTGTTGGAAATTCTTTTGCCTTTCCCTGTGTTCCTGGGGGCAACTGGGTCTTTTACTGTCTGTTTTCCATTTGCAAGTACATTATTTAGAAATGTGTTAATGTTTTGAAGCGTGATATATCTTTCTACTCAGTGTTACTTATTTCTTCCTACAGATATTCGCTTGTTTGTCGAATAAAATATAAACTGAGTTTCTGATCATCCATGGTGTATCGAAAGATCAGACAGAACGATTGCCGAAAATACTAACACAAAATCTTTACCTCTGTCTTTCTCTCTCTCTCTTTCTCTCTTCTTTATGTGAATGCTGAAAAACAGAATATCCTGCGAAAGAGCATTATCATTTCCAGCTGAATTGAACGCTCCCACTAATCCGGCCAGCCGTCCAATGAAAGGCGCCGATAAAAGATTGCAGGAACGGCAATAAATGAAAAACTAAAAAGGAGGGTGATCTATAGCCTAGTACCAGCAACCTTTTATTTCTTTCTTATAAATCCATCTGGTATTTTTAATTACATAAAAATCATATATATACACACGTACATACGCGTATATGTATATATATATATATATATATATATATATATATATATATATATATATATATATATATATATATATATATATATATATATATATACATATATATATATATATATATATATATATATATATATATATATATATATATATATATATATATATATATATATATACACTACTTACACACTATATATATATATATATATATATATATATATATATATATATATATATATATATATATATATATATATATATATAGATATAGTATATAATGTACACATTTTTTCTTGGCTTTTTACCCTAAGAGGGCAGGGCCTGGCGACCTACCAATATTCAGGAAGTTTTTGGTATGAAGTTACTAGTATGTATATGCATATGCATATATACCTGTATCTATCTATCTATATATGTGTGTGTGTATATATATTATATACATATATATATATATATATATATATATATATATATATATATATATATATATATATAATATATATATGAAATAAAGTGATGTTCATGCAGCCTTATCACCTATTTCTAAGCCCTGATTCTAGTTACATTTATTATTTGCAATAAAGAACGGTCCTTTCACAACAACTGCCGTTCCAACTGAACTAAAGAGTGCAAGAGTCTATATATATCCACACTCATAGAAAATTGATAGGAAATCTATTCACCCTTCTGGTGGGGATTATCCACAATTAATCCGGAGATACATTACAGTTAAAAGTTTGAATCTTTTGTCTATTTTTTGAGTGTGCGGATGACGGGGAGATTTAATTTGCAGTGTTTTAAAAACTGACTATTGACATACGATATATGCGAGACCATAGGAAGGGGGATTCAAGCTTTACCTCCTACTGTGGCACTAGCAGATCCAGAAAAATTTCGTGGAGGGCCACCAATTTTCATATATATATATATAATATATATATATATATATATATATATATATAATTTATATATATATATATATATATATATATATATGAATATATATAATATATATACATATATATATAATATATGTATATATACATGTATAATTACAACGTGTATATATGGATATTTTTATTTTTTTATTTTTATATTTCTCATTTATGTTACTATTATCTAAATCTTCAATATCATTATTTTGTCATTATTTTTCATGGGGGGAGGGGGGGGGGCACGTGCCCATGTGTCCCACCCCCTGGATCCGCTAGTGTACTGTGACATATCAATACATAGGAAACGTAAAGACCCTTGAGATGAGAAGGTGAGAGTTATTACTCAGAAGAATGTCGGGTAGGCAATTTCTCCACCAGGATTAGACTCTATTAATCCTGTTCTCTACGAGCCTCCTTGACAGAGATAGAAGCTTAGCGAGACACTAGGATTGAAACTGGGTAGACTTCCATCAGTAAAATTAACCTCCAAATAAAACCCAAGACAGATATTACAAGTGAAAACTGATCTAAGTATATCTCCAAAGAAATATTTCGCAAAAGTAATGACTGAAGTCATATTAAACTTAATTCCCGCTGGTATAACGGAGCTGAATCGGGAAACAGACCACCTGGTACAGTGAATTAAGGAAGGAAGGGGACCAAGCTCCGTCAACTGCAATGAATATAAAGCAGTCTGACGATGACATACATCAGATTAAGACGTATTTAAGACGTAAGAGGGAAGCATGGATATCAGAGGCTTACGCCATGTGCCATGATGCACTCAGCACAGATAAGTGCAATGACAGCTCTCTCTCTCTCTCTCTCTCTCTCTCTCTCTCTCTCTCTCTCCTTTTTGTGGAAATATTTAAAGGTAAGAAAACGATCGTTTACTCTGAGAATTATCAGCGGTTTTCGAGGCACCATTTTTTTTCCCTTAAACTGTCAATCTCCAGAATTCTCTTCCTACTTTTCTGTTCCCTTCGTGGTTAAGCCTCTTCTGTCCCCTTCCTCTTTCAACGACGTGTTGAGATAAATTCGGCAACCATAGAACATTTCAGAAATGTTGTTAGAATACAAATCTTTCAGAGAGGCATCTCCAGTAGAAAAACATTTACCCAAGTTAGACGTCTGTACTTGGGGAAATTCGACTCACGCTGATGGACCCCAATGAAAAGAAGTGAGGAAATGCAGACGGAATGTGCAGAAACCAAGTGAAGAGAAATGAAGATGCACAGAGGACCAAACATGAAGAGGGTTTAGCTTAACCAATACTCGATATCTGAAGGACTGCCTCCTTTCTTCCACTTAAAAAATGACGTTTAGTGTCTATGTTCCCCTTTCCTATCATTCCTAGCCCTCTCTCCAGATTTTCAGTCTTAAGTCACCATTATTATTATTATTATTATTTATTATTATTATTATTATTATTATTATTATTATTATTATAAATGAGCTATGTTTATAGGATACCGGCATAATGGGGAATAAATTTTATAAGCGAGCTTCCATATGAGAATAAAATGCAAACGAAAGAGAATATGAAGTAAATGAAAAATAATTCACCAAACAGAAACATACAAACACACACACACATATATATATATATATATATATATATATATATATATATATATATATATATATATATATATATATATATATAGTGTGTGTGTGTGTGTGTGTGTATTATATATGTGTGTGTGTGTTTACATGTGTTTGCAATACATAAAAGCCCTAAAACTTGAGCCAGTGATTCCCGACACTTGAAAGTCGCATAAGAGCCTCCAGAACTTACAGTAATAGTTACAGCCTCTGGTATATTTCTGTGCTTGGTATCTGCTCGCCCCTTCATAATTTCATCTTTCTTTTAAGATCTTCTCTAACCTCGTTCCTCTCCCTCAGTCAGCTGCCCGCCTTCTCCACTTCAAGAATTTCGTTTTTTTCTTCTGGCTCCCCTTGCTACCTTTTTAGCCGTCCACCCACACTGGCTCTTTTTCATCCAAGTCAAAGGTTATTTTCGTTTGTTTTTTATTCTCTCGGAAAGTTCTGAATTCTGCCAGTCCCTTGATTGCTTCTTATTCCGCGATTAAACGGTAAAGAAAATAAGAGAGAGAGAGAAAAAGGAAGACAAAAAACAACAGTGGAAGGAATAAAGGAAGGAAGAAGTATCCTTACATTTCGGTCTTCATTTAAAACAAGTCTTAAAACCAATGCAAGAAGAGAGAAGAAGCAACATCAAAAAAAAAAAAAAAAAAAAAAAAAAAAAGGGAGGGGAAGCAGAGACAATAATATTGACGGAACGAGGCCTATATATTTTTTTTATGGTTCCTTTGCCACCGCGTCCCTCTCTTTCTCTCTCTCTCTCCTCTATTCTCTTTGTCAGTGAACCGTTATTTTGATGATGGTCTACCTCTATGTCACATGAAACACTTGAACGGAGATCAAAGGATTGCACCGGCTTTACGTGTCCTCTGTCGACTAACAACATCGGCTGTTGATATCACTGTTGTTGTTGTTGCTCTTCTTCTTCTTCTCCCTTGCCTTAGAACCTCTTCCACTCCCTTTAACGCCACCCAGACGCTCGGCATCATCCCGAAATGCGTCAAGATTGCGCTAAGATTTCCTCATCGTTCATTCTCTCGTGGCTCATTAAGCTTTCTTTCGACATCTTGATAAGGACGTATGTGAGTGAAGGCGAAAGGCTGAAGAAGTTTGGAAATGTGTACGATAGGTTTACCGTCAGCACATTAGTCTCCGCACTGATTGTGCTGCTTAAATGAGGATGTAAGGCTACAAAATGTATCAGGGACAAATTGGTTGCTTTAATTTTAGTTTTCTACCGAGAGAAAAAACGCGTGCATCTTATTCTCTGTGCAGCTTCTTATTCTCTTTTCATTTGAGTTGAGCCTGAGGTAAAGCGCGACCCTGTCACTCTAAAATCAACAAAAACTTTTTAGGGAAATACATTTTGAAGGTTAGGGAGCTTTCCATCTTTCTAATATCCTATGTTGTCACATGATTTATTTTGAAGGAGCAAATTCGTCTCCGCTACATGACGACATAAAAAGAAAATGACTCTAGATTCTAGATTATTTCGCATTAAAAACGTTTCCCCTCGTGAATTATTATATTTGATATCTTTATGGCTGGAATGCTAGGAGAAGTCAAGTAAAAGGACGTGAAATATTAGCAATGATGCGCTCAAGAATCTAGGAATCGTTACGCCAAATCTTTGACGTTAATAAAGAATGAACTTCAAACAAACACCTAATCCCAACTAATATGCACCGTGCTTCAGTCTAAATTCAGTTCAGTGCTTGGCAGATTTTGAAATTACGCAAGGGTACGTTTAAGTATCTGGTACTGTAGTTATCTACTGACGCCATGTCGGTCGCAATAGGCTACAGAACGGCAAAAATAAAACGCTTTTCTGATGGGACCGCGAAGTCACTTCATTTCAAAGATTTCCCCTATAGTTAGACTGTTATGTTATCATCAATACTGGGCTGCATGCACCATTGTTACCGTTTCTAGGAGAACGCATTATTAGCCTACACTTTGGCACTTCAAGTTGTATTGCAATAGGAACTTGAGCAATTTGGTTCCGTCCAATCCTTCAAGTTGTATTGAAGATTGACGAGGTTTCATACACCTTGAAAGTCTGATCATTGGTGCATCATCCGATGCTGAAAATGCAAACCAGATTACAAGGTTTGAAAAGGGTGAAACGAAGAAAAACAGAGATTAAAAAATGAAAGCCAAAGCAAACAGTGAAATGAAAGAACACAGAAGCTAAGGACAGGAAATCAGTAAAATGAATTATGAATATTAATAATAATATACCCAGGTTTGCATTAAAAGGGAAAATATAACATGATCTGTAGGAAAAATTACATTGAAATTATTATTTTTTATTTATTCCTTTAGTGTCGGTCATGATCATATAATAAATACGCCTGTACTGGTTGGAGAGAGAGAGAGAGAGAGAGAGAGAGAGAGAGAGAGAGATTTCTCTCTCTTCAACGTTTTATTCCAAATATTTATGGATGAATAACTATACATATTTGCGATCACAACACCTGTGCGAATTCACATCACAGCGCATAATGCGATCTATTTTTTTCCTTTTATCTCCTCGCCTCCTGAAGTCTCACTCAGTCCGTATATAATTAACTAAAGATTATATTGACCGCTCGAAGATTTAATCCTCCTTCGCGTTCATCCTTGTTGCTTGGCAACGCTTTCGTTATTCTAATGGAAAATTGATATTCGCGTTCTGTACTCGTACCGTCATGCAAAGGAACCAATCGATCTCTGCTTTTGGGTCGTCATTCACTCTGCCTGACGTCTTTTTTTTTATCAATGTTTATTTAATCCGGTATTTTCACTGGTGATGAACCTAGGAAATGATAATATAAATCTAGCTCATACTGCAGTGAATCGACCGGATAAAAACTGTTTAGGAGAAATTACTATAAAAATCAGAAATTACTTTAGAAATAAAAACGTGCCGCTACCTTGTAATCATGCAGCGCTCTGAGATTTTGAAGGTAGTGACCATTGAGCATTGCTCCGTGCTTAAAAACCTCTTATCATCATATTCCTCATCATCATCATCACGCTAGTAGTTTGCAATGACAAATTACACGGGTGAAAAACTGACAGCATTTGAAAATATTCACAAGGCTAATGATGCGAGTAGTCACGTCAATCTAGCGGCAACTTAAAGTGGGTACGCGCAACCAGTATTTCTGATGCACGAAATAAATGAGCTTCGCTTTGCGTTCCTTCATCCTCTAGTCGTGATGCGTCTAGAGAAGAGGAATATCACCTGCAGTGTGCTTTGCCCTCCAGTTGCACTGCTTCCGTTCCCTTTGGTCTCTTTCCACCTAGGAGTCAAGCCTCCTCAGCTTCACTTGTTTTGATTTTCTGTTCCAGAGAGGCCTCTGGGACTTGAGATGAGACTCAACGATTTCGTTAAAGTACTTTACAATAAATACATTAAAAATAGCACATGACGAGACAAAACTAACGGACAGATAGCCACGACAACGTCTCATGCAGGAATGGAGCGCCAACCTTAAAACCACCACCACTTAACACAGATATTAGTAGTAATAATCTTTAACGGGAGATGAACAATGAACGGGATTTTATTTTGCGGGAAAAACATTGACTGTAGATCGGGATAAATCTTAAGTTACTTCAGTGGTAAACCCCTTTATTTTCTACTATATTTCAAGTAGTAAATTACCCAAAGCATCAACCACCCATGTAGAAATATTTACCATATTTATATGGCATTTACGGGCTTGACATTCAAGTCATAGCTCTTCCCTTACATTTTTATACATAAACAAAACAGTCTAATAATTCCTTTACTCAATTTCCTCTGCTTCATACATTGGTAAATTTAACTGCACTACATCTTATACTTTCTCTTCGTTTTTAATAAAGAGTGTTCCTTTACTTATAATCACAAGTATCTTTTTGTGGAGGACTTAATTTTTCAGATGAGAGATGGGAATCGTATGAGTGAAGTTCTTCCGGTTTCCTACATAGCAATTTATGATATGGTAGACCTACATATTTCTTCAACATTTTTCCAATATTTTTTTCCTCTTGTATACCCAGCTGTCTGAAGACGTTACTCTACGACCTAGAGCCTCCTAGACCATTACGGAAATCCAATTATTATATTCATTCAGCTTTGTGTTTAAAATCGGTTTCAGCGCTTACTGTAACATCAACACGCTTACAGGTAGACTCATGAATCTTGATACCGTTTACCTAGAAACTATTCACTTATACTGTCATCATCTTTTGCAAAAGTCCACCAAATTCCATGGCTTTTGTTTCTTCCTTCAAATACACTACAAGGCAACCGATCAAAACCCCTCAACTTGAAATACGGCTCTCATAATTGGGGTGTCTTCTCCTTGTCTCTTTTCTCAACAACATCAAATCTAAAGTGATTAACTTATTGAACCTCGCCCTTACATCCTTTCTAGATTCCTTTCCTCTCTATCACAAACTGTCCTCGCTACCTCAGCGGTTTCCTTTACGTATCAATTTAGCCCTTACTCTTCTCAGCTGAAACAGAGTTCTCTCTCAATTTCCATGGCATTTTATAACATCTACAGTTCTTCCATCTTGTAACCCTTTACTTGCACTGTCAACCCTCGACTACTCACTCGGATCAGATACAGCTGTTTTCCTTTGCTAAGAGTTGAAATGTGATTCATGCTTCTATTTTTCACAATTTCTGTGATCTTTCACCTTTCAAAAAGCAGGTCAGCTGACTCCCTTTGGGATTGAGCTTGACAATTTCTCCCTACCTTATTTCCATTGGCTTTTGGGCCAGAAACATAGGCACTTACGGTTGCTCGTATTTTCTGAACTTCAGGCTCTGCGTGGAGCTCTAATGTCATTGCACACTCTTCTTAGGATCCTGATCTTGAACAAATTCAACGTTTCTGAAGGCAGAACTACAAAATTAACAAGAGGCTAAGACCGCGCTATGGGAATGAAAGCTCTCTCATCAATAGCAACTTCCCATCAATCTTACTACTAAGGCATATTTTGGGGAAAGTATCAGAACTGGTTTTTTTAAATGCTTACTTATTGTAAAGCAAAATCCACGTCCATTACGGGAAATAAGTTGTCAAATACCTCCCACAAGACGTTGTAAGATACAATCTTGTCGAAGCGAATGATGAGAATATTGCGTTGCATATCAAGTATTCTGTTTCAGCGGATTCCTTTAATACTCGCTCTGTGTAATGAAGTATGGGTGCCCTCTGAGTTTAATAAGCTTACTTGTCGTCAAAATGATAATGAAATTTCCACGGGGCAAACGTAACATCAAAGGACCTCTCTAGTTTACGGTGTTACGTGACTATTATTGCTGTTTGCATAAAACTGGTATTCAGATTTTATCAGTCATACCGTTGTGGAAGTTTCTTCGTAATGTTCTATTGATACTTATATTAATAGTTATATAAACCCTTTTCGTTCATTGCTTGATTATTACTTTCTACTGCTGTGCAAAGGATTAACTCGTTTCTTATGTTAACAGAAAAATTAAGAGAAAAAATGATGTACAGTTAAGGCTAGAGTTGGTCTTGGTTTTCCAGAAGTAGTCTCCTGCGAAAAAATATCAAAGTAACATAGTCTAAATGCATCCCTATGTACGTTTCCATCTAGCTGTCTGCTGTAGTATAACTTAGACAATGCTTTTGTGCAGTAGACTACGTAACTGCTCGCAACAGAATTTTCTACTTATTTAGTGATTAAGAACATTTTTGAAATTGGACAGCCTAAGAAATTTTCTGCTTTTCCAGAAACTTGTAGTGACCTATGTGGTTCAGCAGCTTGGTCACTATGGAACTGATTAATTATTAGCAGTTATTAGCAGGTGTATTTGTTGGTAGATCTAAGTAGTAGCTCCGCGGCGGCGATTTCCTTCTAACTTGACTTTTTCTACAGTTTTTTGGTTGCTAATTATGGATTTACCTTCAATTTTTGTCGCACGAACGTAATTAACCTGTAATTAACTCCTGAAGTCGATCCAACAAGGGGTTTCCATAAGCGATCTTCACAAGATAGAGCACGGGTACGTCTGTTTGGAAAGGTTCGTATCCCGTCCGGCAAGTGTAATAACTTGTTAACGTATGAGTAACCCCGCCCCATGGGGCCAGTACTAAACACGGCAAAGGGACATTCCATTTGGCCGACAACAAACAAATGCACCGCCAGTATCAGAAGCCCAAAAAGTGTAAAAAACCAGTTTGAAAAGGTAAAAACAGGCGCGGAACTAATACTTAGAATTACCTATTTGTTTTCTGACTTGTTGCGTAATGCCTTTAAACAAACATCTATCTGCTGGTTATCATTTATTATTTTACTGTCAGTTTATTAATTTATGCTTTATGTTTTTCTCTCTTGACAAGCAAGCATTTAATATATGGAGGCTAGCTTTAAAAGTTAATGGGCTTTTAGAGTTTGTTCCACATGACTGTGCTCTTGTTTTGAATGGAAATAGATATATCTTGACCTAAAATAGTCAATTAAAGGAGGAATTTTCATTAGGAAATGTCACTATAAGGGAAGGGCAGGAAGACAGAAAATTAATCAGAGTAGGAAGAGGAAAGAATCTAATACACTTTTGCTGACTTAATAACATATTAAAGCGTTGTTTATTATTCTCTTTATCCCTTAGGGCCTGTAGACCATCTCTCTAAAAAATATCTAAATTAAATAGCACTGAAATTCTGATATTGAAAACTAAAAGGTTATTCTGTGGTAACATCTTCCTCCATTTATCTTAATTCCCTCTGTTCACCTACAGGAAGACGACTCCACGGTTTAGTTCTAATACAGCAAATGTTGTCGGAACGCTCAAACATAATTATTAATAATATCCGACATAATAATCTTACATCTAGTTCCATTCGTGGACACGGCCTGATCATTAATTTCTTTATTTTTCTAAAACAGACACAGAAAGGCATTGTTAAGATATCAATGCACGAAAGGGGACAAATTGCTCTCCTCAAACAATGGTTCCATTGTATCCCTAAGGCAATCGATAGTGAGCGATGACGTCATGGGCAGTATCCCAGCGGACGGTTTCGTCATACCTGGCGGAGTCGGGTAATGGTGTTTTTGTTCCTCATCTCAGGTAAATGATTTTTTGTTTTGTCTCTGTTCGTATGGGTGTAAGGGGATATATTTCTTATTTTACCCGCTGGATAGACGTATGTCATGCGGACACTGTGCGCTTTTGTTATTGTCTGTTGTTTTTCTGCTTGAGGGAACATTCATGAAAATGTTTTTTTCTTTTGATTCATTTTAGTTTTATGAAAAGAAAACTGTCCGTCCGCACCATTTTCTGTACCCCCTTAGAGCTTAAAAACTCCTGAGGCTAGAGAGCTGCAAATTTGTATGTTGACCATCCACCCACCAATCTTCAAACATACCAAATTGCAGCCCTCCAGCCTCAGTAGTTTTTATTTTATTTAGTGTTAAAGTTAGACATAATCGTGCTTCTGGCAACGCAACAACACAGGCCACCACGGCCGGCTGAGAGTTTCATGGGCCGCGGCCCATATAGCATTATACCGAGACCGCCTAAATATAGATCTACTTTCGGTGTCCTTGATTATGCGCTGTGCAGAAAACTCGATTGAGCCGAAGGAACTTTGGCTCATATTTTTACTTGTTATTAGCTTTTGTTCAATTATTTACTCACTTATTTTTTATTTAAAATTTATCATATTTTGTCGAAAATTATAAATGACTAGTTTTCCTGATTCTTTCTTAGCTCTGTTCTTTTCATTTTCGCATATGAGCATTCTGGGGAACCTCCATCGCAAGTTCACAACCTCTAGGCCCGTTAATGAAGAGGACGAATTAAGAAAATTTTATATTTTTTCCTGATCAATTAATCCTTTATATATATGTATGTGTGTATACATACACATTCTCTCTCTCTCTCTCTTTGTATATATATATATATATATGTATATATATATAAATATATATATATATATATATATATATATATATATATATATATAATAATAAAAAACACTTCAGGTGGAATCCGGCGGACACCCTCAAGAGGATTCTGGTGGGGAACGCTAAGAGGAAAAAGCTTAGGAGGCGAGCCCAGAGCAAAAAATGATGGGGAGGCGATCTCCCAGGTCAACATACTGGGGAGGTGATCACCCACACAAGAAAACAGGAGAGGCGATATCCCAGAGACAAACACTGGGGAGGAGAGCCCCTAGGGAAGGTGGGGAGGCGATCCCCCACAAAAAAAAAATAAATAAACAAGAGCTGTAGAGGCAACCCTCCAGATATAAATAAGAAAAATAAAAAATATTAAATTAAAAATAATCAAATAAAAAATATGGGGGGTATGAGGGCAATGAAACTCTTGAAATTAATATCAAATAACAAGAATTATTCAGCAAAAAGTCCTGGTCTTCACAACTAACCTAATTTGGCCATAATACTGACGGCATCAACGTTGAATTCTTTATCGCCCAGAATCTTCGTGAGCGTACTAGGTTAAGCCTAACGCAGCATCTGCAACACCAGCGTTAGCTTTGATGCCGATCAAAGGGCTGGAAAACTTCACGTCGTTGAAAAAATGAGAGAGATTTGTTTACAAAGCGAAATTTGGTCCAGATCTTCCTTTACAAGGCCTAGACCTTGGTCTAGACCTTGTTCCTCTACGCCGATGGGGTTTTATACTCGTTTAAAACGTCGTAGGATTCATTGTTTACACTTGGTGAAAAAGTAATTCCTATTTGTCTTTTGTGCATTTTTGACATGGAGGTATACAACAGATGCATAATAAATATTTAATGGTTGTTTGTTTTATCAAGTCATAGGATGATATTTCAGTAATAACAAAAGCAACATTTCTCGTTTCTCTTGTTATTATTTTATTTTAATCAGAGGTAAATAAATACGTCAAAAGCAAGAAACATTCTTGTTCCTGATTTCAACCTCTGTAGATCTCATCCTACCTCTAATCTCCCGTGAATCTATTAATTTAAAACAAAGTCTGGATTAAAAATATAAATAATACAAACTAAGTCAAAATGATGACAACTAGCATTACTGGGAACCAGTCCCTGAAAACACAAGAACACGTAAAAGAGGTTAATTTCACAAGAATCATTGACCTCAGCATCTCGCAAAATTCCATTAGCTCCGACCTTGAAGCCAAATACTGGACTAAGGGACACACCTGCAGATTCTTCAGTATTTTGCAGACGATCCGCTTCAGTTGTACCGAAGAGAATGCCTAACACGAGATTCATTCACTCTGTTGATTCCCAGACTTCACTGTGACCAGCGGACATTCAAATCAGACTATTAAATATGGTACAGATTTGAGTAATGCCTTATTTCCTTTTTTTTCTCACATGGTAGGGCATTAATCGTGCTCAAAACCATTTTCGTTTCTGAGATATATATTATAGGAAAACCACCAAATTTACTTCGTGGTGGGAAAATATGTTCAGTACCAATGTCTTCAAAATATAAGCTGAATTCTAGTTTGTTTAAGAAAGCGGATGTCATCAAACAAGTTAATTCTGGCTAAAATAAGAGCAGCACGAGCTAATCACGATAACACAGAGCCTTACATCTCAGTTCTATCATTCCAATAGAGAAACATTCACAATTGATCCCAGATCGCCTTTTCCTGCTGAGAGCAACCAGATTCACTGAACAGCAGCACCAATATACAGTAAATGTGCCTCGCTGTCGAACTTCTCAGTTCCAGAGGTCCTTTATTCCTCACACCGCTGGACTGTGGAACAGTCTACCTGAGGATGTCGTGAAATTGGAACTTCAAGAATTCAAGCAAAGACGCAATGCATTGATACATTTTTATCTATTTATTAATTTATTTTTATTATTTTGATATGTGAGATCTCTTCTTTCTGTATTTCCCTTTGCCTTCTCTTACTTCTTCCTACTGAACACCATATTCTTTGGAAGCTTGAATTTCAAGTCAATGGCCCCTTTGGTGGGCTTGTTCCATATGAATAGGGTTCACCTCCTGAATAATAATAATAATAATAATAATAATAATAATAATAATAATAATAATAATAATAATAATAATAATAATAATAATAATAATAGATTCACAATTTCGTGAAAAACAATCTGTGTAATAAAAATCCACAATTATATAGTAAATATATTTCTATGTAAAATATGTAAAATTTACTTAGTAATATATTTACTATATAAATGTGGATTTTTATTATACAATAATAATAATAATAATAATAATAATAATAATAATAATAATAATAATAATAATAATAATAATAATAAAATGCTAAATACAAAAGCAAACAAATGCTAAAAGTAAATACCATTATCTAGAGACATGCAAAGACAAAACGATTCGTGTACTGTCGACTTCAGTTTCTTAACCTGAAGAATGGCGTTGCGAATAATTATTGTAGTGAAGTGTTAGAGAACATCTGAGGATTGCTGATGTAATTATGATAACTTCACTCTCGTGAGAACAAAACTGTTTATCATTGTTATCATTTCCTTCTCAGATCGGGTGCAAAAGAGGTTAAGTACAGGTTTCGACAGACATTTTCCAGTCTTTGCTCTTGTGCGGGGGGTGCCGTAGGGAGACAATAGGTTAGCTAAGGAGGTTTTAGTTCTAAATTCCTGAGCATGGTCTTATTACGTTTGAAAATTCGAAATATTCTAAGTTATTCAAAACCAAAGCACGGAAAAAGTTAATTAAAACATGAGCTCTATCAATGTGGCTCCACACGGTGAGAGTTGTAATGAGCCTCCCAAGAATGAAAGCTTGAACTTGAATGCACTATCGGTTATTTCAACATACATGACGCACATACAGATGAACGCATATACTATGTACTTGTGCTTGTGCGTACAAAAAGTCAACACATTTGGTGACAGTTGCAGGAAGAGAAACACAACAACTGCGCCATCACTGATAAGCGTGAATTAATTCAAAAGTGGAAAAGTGAGGTAAACGATTTACAAACAAGTTCCAGGTGTGAAGAGAAGCCTATATCACAATGCACCGAAACTACCATCTATGACTTTTCTCAGAATATTTCCTTATTTCTCATCTAATCACTCTTTATATTTAGAGATTTACCTAAAATTTCGCTTCAAAATGATATCAAAAGCAAATCTTTATCTATTTTTTTGGAGCAAAAGCTACTGCGATGTTCTACCAAGGTAATCTGAGAAGTAGCGCCTTCCTTTGTAAACTAATAAATTTAATTATTATGCAGCTCTTAGAGAGACTTTTGTAATTCGCTTCACAGAAGTTTACACAAATCTGCAGTGATACAAATTAACTTTTGTTTTGTAAACACCGTTTTTCAGCCGGTCACTGACTCTACAGTAAGCAAATTACAGCGGAAAAGAAAGGAAAACACAACAGGAATTCCTAGCGAGCTACTACTACTGCTGCTGCTGCTGCGCCTCTCGACATCGGGAACATGGCTGGCTATCCGCCCTTCACGTCCTGTCCCACGCCCTTCTGGCACTGGGTGCCATCACGGCGAAGACAGATACAAAATTCTGTGGTCGTTGAGACTCCCCTTCCAAGCGATATATCTCTCCCGAGGTGTTTGTTTTCGTTTCGAAGTCGGAGACCAAATCTCCTGTAACACAAAAAGGAGAAGAAGAAGCAGAAGAAGAAGAGGGAGAGGAAGAAGACGACACTTCCTTGTAAAAGTAATGACCAGCGACGTCCTTTCTCTAATTTATAGCCGACGGGGGTGAAGCGAAACTGTATGAGAGAGAGAGAGAGAGAGAGAGAGAGAGAGAGAGAGAGAGAGAGAGAGAGAGAGAGAGAGAGAGGAGTCGTTTAACGCGATATTTGAATAATAATTCTGTAAAAAACTCTAACCTAAGATAAGACAAAGGATGCTTGATTTTCTATTCGTAAAAGTAATTTGGTTCGCTTTTATGTTATTTAATGGCGCTCTGTTCCCTGGTATCTTACAAGACACCCTAATAGATATTTTTACTTGCTCCATTTGAATGCGCGCGAATTAATAATCAAAAATAGTTATTACATGAAATAATCTTTCAACAGTGCTCATTAAAAAAATATTTTTTTATGAATATCACTAACTTTAATTCTCCGAATAGATGATCAAGACTTGATGAAGCAGCATAAAATTATCTTCTCTCAAGGAATATGGCTCTCGAGTTCCTGCTCACCTGGTGAGTGATCTTAGACTGTTTAATTTATCAGCAGGAGTTCCTTAAGTTGTGAGTGAGAATCCCGATTGACAAATAAAGTATCACTGGGCATGTGAGTTCTTCTAAAATACCGTTAGTTTCACTTTATTTTCTTTAGTGAATTTAACACAATCTAAAACTGCGTTCAGTATTTCAATTTTTACAACTTTAACAGCAACTATTATACTAGTATCACGTGATATGATCTTGGTCATATTACTTGACACTATGGTTTATACTGATACTTAAGTATGTAAAGTATTACTGTAAGTAATTTGTTGTCCCCTTCACTCTCTTCAAGAATTTTTATATTTGGACATTCTGTTCTATGTAAGCTTGCTTTGCAAATTTATGGTCTTGAATGCTTCTTGTTCTTCTGAATGATTTTACTTTTTTAAACCATGAGTACCGATCAAACTCGCACACCACCAAATTGAATTCTAATGTTGTACTGCCAAATGACATCCTTAGGATTGTTAAGATGCGATGAAAAGTTACTACTTGTGTTCAAGCTTGCTGGCTTTTGGACACTGTCTTATTCGCCATGGTTTGCTATTCAACGTACTTTGAAAAAATATCTTCACGTTTATGTTCTTTAAATGGTGTTCGTTCAAGAAATGATCCAGTTTCTTTATAACAGTATGGCTCTCTTTAATGACATTAAATTGCCTTCAATTTCAGAATTCGTATAATTTTATTTAGCATTACTTGCCTTCAAGTTCTTTTGGCCTTAGTCCTTAGAATTTTCGGATTTAGCTAATGATTAATCAAAAAGAAAGAAATGTTCTGGCTCATGCTTACCTGGGTACGCCACTGAAGGCACCTGTGGAAGTACCAAACATTCTGTTCAGGATCAGGAGGATTTACAAGGTCCCTAAACCGGGAACAGCACAGTGTTTCGTTTCTGGTATGACTGTTATGGTGTCTTTGCTTATACAACGCTGCTTTTAACGGACAAAAAAAATATGGTAAATGGGAGGAATCTATTAACTAAGGCACAGATAGCAACAACTTTAACTGCATCGGTTGGGGTTACGATCTTGGTGAATCCTAAGAACAACCTAATTAATTTTTTCAACCACAGAGGAACTTCGTCACAGACAAACAAAGTTACTGAGAGCATATAATCTTTAACCTGGTACTTCATGTTGAGGGAAATATACTGACAACTGCGACAGGGGAAATGTTGGTTGAAATCAAAATTAATTATGAAAATGACCGTCAGTAAAAGAACCCATTCTGTCCAACGAGTGAGTCTAAACCATTTCCATATACTCTGACTGACTGATATTGAAAATGGTGTCTCTTAAATTATGACACTCACCCTACAGGGCTGTGCGTCGCAAACTGACTTGGCTTGAGTACCAATAAAAGTCCACGTGTGGAGGCCAATTCTAAATCGATAAGGGCAAGGCCAAGAAAAAAAAGGTCTACCCAATTGGGTGGAGTCGCCTCCCAACCAGGAGTGACTACGTAGGCGATGGCGTACCTTAGAGGTACCTGCTCATTACGGCAATTCATCTGCTGACGCAGTAAGAAGGTAGGCAAAGCTCCGCCTACATGGGGAACTAGGGGAGGAAGTGAGCGGACCTTCTCTTTCTCTTGGCCTTGGATAAGTGGAAGTTTGCCATCTTACTGGCATTGTGACTGTAATTCCATGTGAGAGAATATGGCAAGTCTCAGCATTTTCTGGTTAATACCAAACGGAATCTGCTCACCATACTTGTTTAACGGCATGCTCTACGCCCAGGTGTCCGCCCTTTCATTTTTCACGATACCTGAACTACCTCTACCTTGCGAAAATTCTAACGGTATCTAGATAAAGTTTTGCACACACTTTCTGAACTCCTAGCAATGTCTACATTAATATAAAGTTTTGCTCTCTCTCTCTCTCTCTCTCTCTCTCTCTCTCTCTCTCTCTCTCTCTCTCTCTCTCTCTTGCTCCCTAAAATTCTAACGATTTCTACATTAATATAAAATTTTGCACACACTTTCTGAACTCCTAGCAATGTCTACATTAATATAAAGTTTTGCTCTCTCTCTCTCTCTCTCTCTCTCTCTCTCTCTCTCTCTCTCTCTCTCTCTCTCTCTCTCTCTCTCTCCCTTGCTCTCTAAAATTCTAACGATTTCTACATTAATATAAAATTTTGCACACACTTTCTGAATTCCAAACAATGTCTACATTAGTATAAAGTTTTGCACTCTCTCTCTCTCTCTCTCTCTCAATTCCTGACGAAGTCTACTTTAATCTTAAATATTGCGCATTAAATCAAATGATTTTCAGAAGAACGACACAAAGAATTTCACTCGCATTTCATTCTCGATTGAGCTAAAGCACCTAATGCTTATATATTTTTTTTTTACTTCAAACAAAACTTCCATGACCGATTATCATAAACATAAACATCAAATAAAATCGAGACATCATACAAAGACAGTAATTAGCTAATGCTTTGTGTATAAATTCACACTTCACTGCAAAAATTAGCAAAAGGGAAGGGGGAACAAACACGATAAATAAAAATCAGTAATAACTGGAAAACAACAGGTTCAATAAACGCAGAACATTTTGAGAGAAAAATTCACTCAACCATAAAATCAACTAAGATATCTGCTAAATTAACATTTATTTTAACGAAGCTCTTCTGAGGTTCTCTAGTGAAACAGCCAAAGCTATTTGACAAATGACTGATTAAATGTTAACACTTACATGACGTCGCAATACGTTCATCTTGTTGGGAACCGAGATAGGCACGTAATCCTCACTGTCGCTGCCTCACTGTGAAGATAGAAAACACAAGATATAAATATACGAGTGTATACGTACGTATATAAGTATACTAGTGTATAAGTACAAAGTGTTAGTATAGCAAATATTGCTCATGACGTGAAGACTCAACTCCTCAATTGTGACGGATTTAAAGGGTTTTGGGACAGGATTGAAAATGGGAAGATAAAAAATCTTCACTTAGATGGCGAGAACTTTTGAGATAAGATTGAGCTAAAAAACTTTGGCGAGAACTTTTGATAAGATAAGAATTGATAAATTGAAAATGGGAAGCTAAAAAATCTTCACTTAGATGGCGAGAACTTTTGAGATAAGATTGAAAATGGGAAGCTAAAAAATCTTCACTTAGATGGCGAGAACTTTTGAGATAAGATTGAAAATGGGAAGCTAAAAATCTTCGATAACTTTTGGGATAAGATTGGCGAGAATAAGATTTTTGAGATAAGATTGATAAGATTGAAAATGGGAAGCTAAAAATCTTCACGTAAAGAAGGCGAGAACTTTTGGGATAAGATTGAAAATGGGAAGCTAAAAATCTTCACGTAAGAAAAAGTAAAGAGGGCGAGAACTTTGGGATAAGATTGAAAATGGGAAGCTAAACTTTGGGCAGAACTTTTGGGATAAATCTTCACTTAAAGAGGGCGAGAACTTTTGGGATAAGATTGAAAATGGGAAGCTAAAAAATCTTCACTTAAAGAGGGCGAGAACTTTTGGGATAAGATTGAAAATGGGAAGCTAAAAAATCTTCACTTAAAGAGGGCGAGAACTTTTGGGATAAGATTGAAAATTGCTAAAAAAATGGGATAAGATTGAAAATGGGAAGCTAAAAAATCTTAAAGAGGGCGAGAACTTTGGGATAAGATTGAAAAAGCTAAAAATCTTCATGTAAAGAGGGCGAGAAGATAAGATTGGCGAAGCTAAAAACTTTTTGGGATAAGATTGAAAATGGGAAGCTAAAAATCTTCATTAAAGAAGGCGAGAATTTGGGATAAGATTGAAAATGGGAAGCTAAAAAATCTTCATGTAAAGAAGGCGAGAACTTTTGGGATAAGATTGAAAATGCTAAAAAATCTTCACTTCAAAAGGCGAGAACTTTTGGGATAAGATTGCTAAAAAATCTTCACTTAAAGAGGCGAGAACTTTTGGGATAAGATTGAAAATGGTAAAGAAGAACTTTTGGGATAAGATTGAAAAAAGCTAAAAATCTTCATCAAGAAGGCGAGAACTCTTGGGATAAGATTGAAAAAGCTAAAAATCTTCACTTAAAGGGCGAGAACTTTTGGGATAAGATTGAAGCTAAAAAAATGGGAAGCTAAAAATCTAAAAAACTTAAAGAAGGCGAGAACTTTTGGGATAAGATTGAAAATGGGAAGCTAAAAATCTTCACTTAAAAGAACTTTTGGGATAAGATTGAAAATGGGGGCGAGAACTTTTGGGATAAGATTGAAAATGGGAAGCTAAAAATCTTCACTTAAAGATTGAAAATGGGAAGAACTTTTGGGATAAGATTGAAAATAAGATTGAAAACTTTTGGGATAAGATTGAAAAAAAATCTTCACATAAAGAAGGCGAGAACTCTTGGGATAAGATTTCGAGAACTTTTGATTGATAAGCTAAAAATTGAAAATGGGAGATTGAAAATAAAAAATCTTCACGTAAAGAACGAGAACTCTTGGGATAAGATTGAAAATGGGAAGCTAAAAATCTTCACGTAAAGAAGGCGAGAACTCTTGGGATAAGATTGAAAATGGGAAGCTAAAAATCTTCACGTAAAAGAAGGCGAGAACTTTGGGATAAGATTGAAAATGGGAAGGGCTAAAAGCTAAAAATCTTAAAAACGTAAAAGAACTTTTGGGATAAGGCGCGAGAAGAACTAAAAATCTTCACGTAAAGAGCGAGAACTCTTGGGATAAGATTGAAAATGGGAAGCTAAAAATCTTAAGAACTTTTGGGATAAGATTGAAAATGGGAAGCTAAAAATCTTCACTTAAAGAGGGCGAGAACTAAGATTTGAGAATAAGATTGAAAATGGGAAGCTAAAAATCTTCACAGGCGAGAACTTTTGGGATAAGTAAAGCTAAAATCTTCACGTAAAGGCGAGAACTTTTGGGATAAGATTGAAAATGGGAAGCTAAAAATCTTCACGTAAAGAAGGCGAGAACTTTTGGGATAAGATTGAAAATGGGAAGCTGAAACTTTTGGGATAAGATTGAAAAAAAGCTTCAGAACTTTGGGATAAGATTGAAAATGGGAAGCTAAAAATCTTCACGTAAAGAAGGCGAGAACTCTTGGGATAAGATTGGGACAAGATTGAAAATGGGAAGCTAAAAATCTTCTAAAAATCTTCACTTAAAGAAGGCGAGAACTTTTGGGATAAATTGAAAATGGGGCAAGAACTTTTGGGATAAGATTGAAAATGGGAAGCTAAAAATCTTCACTGAAAATGGAAAAAAATCTTCACTTAAAAGAACTTTTGATAATTGAAAATGGGAAGCTAAAAAATCTTCACGTAAAGAAGGCGAGAACTTTTGGGATAAGATTGAAAATGGGAAGCTAAAAATAAAGAAGGCGAGAACTTTGGGATAAGATTGAAAATGGGAAGCTAAAAATCTTCACGTAAAGAAGGCGAGAACTTTTGGGATAAGATTGAAAATGGGAAGCTAAAAATCTTCACGTAAAGAAGGCGAGAACTTTTGGGATAAGATTGAAAATGGGAAGCTAAAAATCTTCAAAAACTCTTGGGATAAGATTGAAAATGGGAAGCTAAAAAATCTTCACGTAAAGAGGGCGAGAACTTTTGGGATAAGATTGAAAATGGGAAGCTAAAAAATCTTCACGTAAAGAAGGCGAGAACTTTTGGGATAAGATTGAAAATGGGAAGCTAAAAAATCTTCACGTAAAGAAGGCGAGAACTTTTGGGATAAGATTGAAAAAAGCTAAAAGGCGAGAACTTTGGGATAAGATTGAAAATGGGAAGCTAAAAAATCTTCAAGATTAAAGAAGGCGAGAACTTTTGGGATAAGATTGAAAATGGGAAACTAAAAAATCTTCGTAAAGAAGGAAGCTAAAAACTTTTGGGATAAGATTGAAAAGAAGCTAAAAATCTTCACGTAAAGAAGGCGAGAACTTTTGGGATAAGATTGAAAATGGGAAGCTAAAAATCTTCACGTAAAGAAGGCGAGAACTTTGGGATAAGATTGAAAATGGGAAACTAAAAAATCTTCACGTAAAAAGAACTTTTGGGATAACTAAAACTCTTGGGATAAGATTGAAAATGGGAAGCTAAAAAATCTTCACGTAAAGAAGGCGAGAACTTTTGGGATAAGATTGAAAATAAGCTAAAAAATCTTGTAAAAAGGCGAGAACTTTTGAGATAAGATTGAAAATGGGAAGCTAAAAAATCTTCACGTAAAGAAGGCGAGAACTTTTGGGATAAGATTGAAAATGGGAAGCTAAAAAATCTTCACGTAAAGAAGGCGAGAACTTTTGGGATAAGATTGAAAATGGGAAAGAACTTTTGGGATAAGATTGAAAATGGGAAGCTAAAAAATCTTCACGTAAAGAAGGCGAGAACTCTTGGGATAAGATTGAAAATGGGAAGCTAAAAAATCTTCACGTAAAGAAGGCGAGAACTTTTGGGATAAGATTGAAAATGGGAAGCTAAAAAATCTTCACGTAAAGAAGGCGAGAACTCTTGGGATAAGATTGAAAATGGGAAGCTAAAAAATCTTCACGTAAATAAGAGAAACTAAAAAATCTTTGGGATGGGATAAGATTGAAAATGGGAAGCTAAAAATCTTCACGTAAAGAAGGCGAGAACTTTTGGGATAAGATTGAAAATGGGAAGCTAAAAATCTTCTCTTGGGATAAGATTGAAAATGGGAAGCTAAAAAATCTTCACGTAAAGAGGCGAGAACTTTTGGGATAAAAAAAGGCGAAAAACTTTTGGGATAAGATTGAAAATGGAAACTAAAAAATCTTTTGGGATAAGATTTCTAAAAAACGTAAAGAAGAGAACTTTTGAGATAAGATTGAAAATGGGAAGCTAAAAATCTTCAGAACTTTTGGGATAAGATTGAAAATGGGAAGCTAAAAATCTTCACGTAAAGAAGGCGAGAACTTTTGGGATAAGATTGAAAATGGGAAGCTAAAAATCTTCTTCGAGAACTCTTGGGATAAGATTGAAAAAGTAAAGGCGAGAACTTTTGGGATAAGATTGAAAATGGGAGATTGAAAAGCTAAAAATCTTCACGTAAAGAAGGCGAGAACTTTTGGGATAAGATTGAAAATGGGAAGCTAAAAATCTTCACGTAAAGAAGGCGAGAACTGGGATAAGATTTGGGATAAAGAGGGCGAAACTCTTGGGATTGAAAATGGGAAGCTAAAAATAAAGAAGGCGAGAACTCTTGGGATAAGATTGAAAATCTAAAAAATCTTTAAAGAAGGCGAGAACTCTTGGGATAAGATTGAAAATGGGAAGCTAAAAAATCTTCACATGAGAACTCTTGGGATAAAAGAAGGCGAGAACTTTTGGGATAAGATTGAAAATGGGAAGCTAAAAAGCTAAAAATCTTTTGGGATAAGATTGAAAATGGGAAGCTAAAAATCTTCACGTAAAGAGGGCGAGAACTTTTGGGATAAGATTGAAAAAAGAAGGCGAGAACTCTTTGGGATGGGAAAAATTGAAACTCTTGGGATAAGATTGAAAATGGGAAGCTAAAAATCTTCACGTAAAGAGGCGAGAACTTTTGGGATAAGATTGAAAATGGGAAACTAAAAATCTTCACGTAAAGGGCGAGAACTCTTGGGATAAGATTGAAAATGGGAAACTAAAAATCTTCATTGAAAATGGGAAGCTAAAAAAAGAAGGCGAGAACTTTTGGGATAAGATTGAAAATGGGAAGCTAAAAAAATCTTCACTTCACTTCAAAGAGGGCGAGAACTTTTGGGATAAGATTGAAAATGGGAAGCTAAAAAAATCTTCACTTAAAGAGGGTAAAGATAAGATTGAGAATCTTTTGGGATAAGATTGAAAATGGGAAGCTAAAAAATCTTCACGTAAAGAAGGCGAGAACTTTTGGGATAAGATTGAAAATGGGAAGCTAAAAATGGGATAAGATTGAAAATGGGAAGCTAAAAAATTCACGTAAAGAAGGCGAGAACTTTTGGGATAAGATTGAAAAGATTGAAGAACTTTTGGGATAAGATTGAAAATGGGAAGCTAAAAATCTTAAAGAAGGCGAGAACTTTGGGATAAGATTGAAAAGAACTCTTGGGATAAAAATCTTCACGAGAATCTTTAAAGAAGGGGAATGGGATAAGATTGAAAATGGGAAGCTAAAAATCTTCACGTAAAAGAAGGATAAGAGAACTTTTGGGGATAAGATTGAAAACTCTTGGGATAAGGGAAGCTAAAAAATCTTCACGTAAAGAAGGCGAGAACTTTTGGGATAAGATTGAAAATGGGAAGCTAAAAAATCTTCACGTAAAAAAGGCCAGAACTCTTGGGATAAGATTGAAAATGGGAAGCTAAAAAATCTTCACATAAAGAAGGCAAGAACTTTTGGGATAAGATTGAAAATGGGAAGCTGGGAAGCTAAAAATCTTTAAAGAAGGCGAGAACTCTTGGGATAAGATTGAAAATGGGAAGCTAAAAATCTTCACGTAAAGAAGGCGAGAACTTTTGGGATAAGATTGAAAATGGGATAAAATTGAAAATAAGATTGGAAGCTAAAAAATCACGTAAAGAAGGCGAGAACTTTTGGGATAAGATTGAAAATGGGAAGCTAAAAATCTTAAAGAAGGCGAGAACTTTTGGGATAAGATTGAAAATGGGCTAAAAAAGTAAAGAAAAATTTGGGATAAGATTCTAAAAAATCTTAAAGAAGGCGAGAACTTTTGGGGGATAAGATTGAAAATGGGAAGATAAGAAAATCTTCACTTAAAGAAGGCGAGAACTTTTGGGATAAGATTGAAAATGGGAAGGAAGCTAAAAAAATCTTCTTCACGTAAAGAAGGCGAGAACTTTTGGGATAAGATTGAAAATGGGAAGCTAAAAATCTTCACGTAAAAAAGAACTTTTGGGATAAGATTGAAAATGGGAAGCTAAAAATCTTCAATAAAGAGGCGAGAACTTTTGGGATAAGATTGAAAATGGGAAGCTAAAAAAATCTTCGAGAACTTGGGATAAGATTGAAAATGGGAAGCTAAAAAATCTTCACGTAAAGAGGCGAGAACTTTTGGGATAAGAGCTAAAAAACTTTTGGGATAAGATTGAAAATGGGAAGCTAAAAATCTTTCGAGAACTTTGGGATAAATTGAAAATGGGAAGCGAGAACTTTTGGGATAAGATTGAAAATGGGAAGCTAAAAATCTTCACTTAAAGAAGAGAACTTTTGGGATAAGATTGAAAATGGGAGAACTTTTGGGATAAGATTGAAAATGGGAAGCTAAAAAATCTTCACGTAAAGAAGGCGAGAACTTTTGGGATAAGATTTGGGATAAGATTGGGATAAATTGAAAATGGAAGCTAAAAATCTTCACTTAAAGAAGGCGAGAACTTTTGGGATAAGATTGAAAATTGCTAAAAAAATAAAGAAGAGAACTTTGGGATAAGATTGAAAAAGGAAAAAATCTTCACTTAAAGAAGGCGAGAACTTTTGGGATAAGATTGAAAATGGGAAGCTAAAAATCTTCACGTAAAGAAGGCGAGAACTTTTGGGATAAGATTGAAAATGGGAAGCTAAAAATCTTCACGAAAAAGAAGGATGAGAACTTAAAGAAGGCGAGAACTTTTGGGATAAGATTGAAAATGGGAAGCTAAAAATCTTCACTTAAAGAAGGCGAGAACTTTGGGATAAGATTGAAAATGGGAAGCTAAAAATCTTCACGTAAAGAAGGCGAGAACTTTTGGGATAAGAGAACTTTGGGATAAGATTGAAAATGGGAAGCTAAAAAATCTTCACGTAAAGAAGGCGAGAACTCTTGGGATAAGGGAAAATAAGCTAAAAATTGTAAAAAACTTTTGGGATAAGATTGAAAATGGGAAGCTAAAAATCTTCACGTAAAGAAAGAACTCTTGGGATAAGATTGAAAATGGGAAGCTATAAAAATCTTCACGTAAAGAAGGCGAGAACTTTTGGGATAAGATTGAAAATGGGAAGCTAAAAAATCTTCACGTAAAGAAGGCGAGAACTTTTGGGATAAGATTGAAAATGGGAAGCTAAAAAATCTTCACGTAAAGAAGGCGAGAACTCTTGGGATAAGATTGAAAATGGGAAGCTAAAAAATCTTGGGAAAAGATTGAAAAGGCGAGAACTTTTTGGGATAAGATTGATAAATGGGAAGCTAAAAATCTTCACGTAAAGAAAGAACTTTTGGGATAAGATTGAAAATGGGAGTAAAGAAGGCGAGAACTGGAAAATGGGAAGCTAAAAATTAACTTTTGGGATGAAAATGGAAATCGAGAACTTTTGGGATAAGATAGCTAAAAACGTAAAGAACAGAACTTTTGGGATAAGATTGAAAATGGGCAGCTAAAAATCTTTAAAGAGGGAGAAGATAGATAATCATTTTGGAATAAGACAGAGAAATACACTGATGCAGAGAGAGAGAGAGAGAGAGAGAGAGAGAGAGAGAGAGAGAGAGAGAGAGAGATTTCAATCCTCTTGAAGAGTTCTTTGTCTACTCTACCTGACTCTGAGAGAACTCTTTTGAAGTTTATCAGAGTAAAAAAAATTTGATTTTAAGCGCATTTGGCAGGTGACTCATTTCACGGACGTAAATTCGTTTACAAAGTTTAACAGTACGAAGGCCAAATTCATCGACCAGTAAACAATTTTTTTTCGATGATTAAAGATCTTATATACATATGTATTACAACCGAATGACCGAGAAATTTCGTCTCGAAAAACAAAGCGAATAAGAGGGAATTAACCAACCAAATAAAATACTTAGTAATATAAACTCACACATTCCTACCGAATGTAAACAAAGAGAATACTCTGCAACGGTTGCATTCTATTGCAAAGAAACTGGAATTGCGTCATCACATTTTGCATTCTATTAGACATTTATGAAAAATGCATTCCTATTTTCAAGTGCATTATTTATGACGTCGTACATATACTTTTGGTGGACACTACATTAAAATAACTGAAACATGCTGAAGGCACTGAAAAGAAAATCCTTAATAAATCAATCAAGTAATATAAAGGCTATTACTCACGACGAATGCTTGTGGAATGCTTGCAAGATTCCTTCCAAATACCTTTGGTTTTGCGAAGGAAAATTAGCACAGCTCCTCCGAGTTGCGTTTCGTACTTTAGGTGCCAAATCTACTGGCATCTGGTGATTTCGGAATTGCTTTTTGCAACAATACAGATTATCTGTAATTGCCTCTAATTGAAATTCTTTCTTATCAAGCAATAGGTTTATTGCTGCTTAAATGCCTCTGCATCAGAGTTCTCAGGCAATTAAGATGCTTCTTCGAAATATCCAGAATAACCCAGAGAGAGAGAGAGAGAGAGAGAGAGAGAGAGAGAGAGAGAGAGAGAGAGAGAGAGAGAGAGAGAGAGAGAGAGAGAGAAAGTACCTTTAGAAATATTTAAGAGTAACAGTTTATAAAATCATCGATTTCCTTATGCAAATTATTATATCTTTCAGTAAACGAACTGCGGACATGCTTCAGCTGACAGTCATTGTGACAGGTCCTGAAGCTGTGCATATACTAGGAAAGACAACGGTGCCAGTTTTGATATGCGATCCACTGAGAAAGTGTAGAAGAGTATTCCACCAAACAGCTCTTCACACATCTCAGGGTACTTCCCTGAGCAGATCTGACTTCAGAAACACTACTGAGGTGACCTCCGAAAAAGGTCATAAAAGTACGCCCAATTAAGGAAGCTGTGAACTTCCTGAAAGGTCACAATATAAAAGGGAGTGAATAAAAGGCATTCAAATAGGATACCTGAAAATAAATGTACTGGCTACACATGGAAGAAGTCCAAGAATATGCAGTAATAGGTGAGAAATCTGCTTCAAAATCACCAGAAAACACAGCAAGGAAGTTATAGATTTGCCAGCAGTCAGACGTAGACTGATGCAATGACTGGAATTCTTATTAAGTAAGCAACAAATTCTGCATTGGGAGCAACTATTATCAGTCCTGAGGATACCGATATTTTAAGTCCCAATTCTCGATCATAACAAGGGCATCCTACGCCATTTGTCCCAAACAGTGTGGGACACATCAAGATTAATTTGGCAAAATACTTTGTACACAGCGTTCAAGAAACCCTGACTGATGTGCATATTCTCAGCGGATGCAATACTTTCAGTACATACGGAGACAGATGAAGTGATAAAGGCAGACACGAAGCTTTCAGTAAACTTCGGTATTCATGAGCTGTTGTACCGAAATGTTTGTAAAACTTCAAAAAATCCTTGGCTAACTGCAAGTATTTTAATGAAAACAGCAGAAATACACACATATAGACACAATCCTTTCTGTGTCAGAAACGGACAAGTTGAAATCAGTCAACCATCATCTTGCGAGGATTCCATCTACCTTCACGTAATTTGTACAGCCATCTAGAGGGATCCTTGGTAACAGAAACGTGAATGCAAAAGCATAAAGGTTGTGGAGAATGGCGGTCAGTTAGCAATCAAATTGAAGAGTGGCTCATCTGCGCCAGCAGCATGCATGCTGATGTTTTTTCGTGTATACAGTCATGAAAGATGCCACAATGCACATTTCACAGAAAGTCAAATATGCATACATGTGCAAATCTCAGATAGGCAAGGGCCAATCCTAAGAGGGAAAGTCATCTGGAGAGGTAACAGCTGATGTGGATGACGATGATAATAAATGAAAACACTACAATTCATGACAATGAGCTGATTAATCAGCATAACAAATGTAAATGTATGATGACGGCGACTACAAACGGGAGCCGTTCAAAATTACATTACTTTTAACCAAAAAAGTCTTTTTAATGGATACGTGAATAACACGAAATTTTGAAATTCAAGTTCTGAATAATTTTAACCCTTCCGTCGTTTTTTAATTTTCTTGTTTGCCTAAAGACTGGGCGTTAGGTTGCCAACCCAAAGCCCTCTTTGACTCTATACGGGACTCGACTAATAAAGGAAAGGTAGTACTCAGATCGTAAGATTAATGAACTGCTTTCGAAGAAGAAACTTTATTACTTTACACTACATTATTTCTCCCACCCCCTCCAGTATCTGAAATACTCTTGGTCCTTCTTTATCTACGCTGGTATTAGTTCCTCCTACCTGTACTGAAGTTGATTTTACTTTGGGATGTCAGGATAGAAATGTGCTAATTATTGTATTATTTGTATTAATAACAAAGCATCCAGAATTCGACACTTGCTTGAGGAAATGAGAGAGAGAGAGAGAGAGAGAGAGAGAGAGAGAGAGAGAGAGAGAGAGAGAGAGAGAGAGAGAGAGAGAGAGAATTATTCTTGAGGCACAGTTCAAGAGTCTTAACTCCGTTTCGAAGAGGAGAACTCTTTAGTAGTCCTTGGCACTAATTAATACACAAGCACTATGAGGAAGACGTTGGTGTTTGAAGGAAGAAAGCAAAACATGAGAATGTGGATAATTATTTCATACACTCAAAATGGAAGCCAAGGCTATAGAGTTAATGTAACTCAAAGAGGACAGGTAATGAGATATGTTAGTTCAAATAGATAAGACAAAATGGGTGTCTAATTTATTCTTTTCACTTTATCCAAATAAAGAGCTAGTCTACGAAAAACAGCCAAACAAAATGTCGGGATGAGTTTCTACATCTCAAGTGCACACCTGGTTTTGTGTAAGAAAAAAACAAATGGCAAAAAAAGAGAAAAACGCGGGGTATTTTTCTTCCACAGCCTGCAACTAAGTAATGTCGTCTGGTTTTATTGTTTAGTGTCGCGGATATTCGTAACACCTTGCTCCTGTTTCTGGGTTGTTGAGTACCTCACAGAAGGTGGTACAATATGGCTTCAAGTGGTCATAAAAAAGAACACATGGTCTTTTTCATTTCTTTCACCCCACCACTTTTCATTCCCGCCTTTACCCTTTCTCTCTTACTATCTTGTAAGGCTCCTGTGTTATCGGAGGAAACGTAGTTGAAGTCACTAAATGAAAAAATATAAAAGAGAATTAATAGACACTTGAAGAGAAGTATGAGACTATGAAGATCAACCTAGCGACTTGTAAATCACATTATAACTGTAGTATATATTTAATATGAACACCCTTATTGTGAATATATCGGTTCATTTAATGATGAAGCTTATTACGAAGATATCTTGTACCTGAAATAGAATGTTTGAGGCGACTCGGAGACCTGCGACACATCTAAACAAGACTGACGGTTAGAATAACGCTGAAACCCTCAACTGAACTCAACTGAAATCCAGAGATGCATCGCGACCTTGGGTGTATAACTGTCAGCTACAAAGTTTGTTGGAGTTCCTTCCAACCGGGGCGCAACAGCATCGAACTTCAGGTTTATCTTGGCCCATAAAGTGTCCGCCAGGACGAAGCCAGCTGATGCTGCCTCTCCTGATATCACAGATGACAGCCTTACGTAAAGGCGACGTTAGGTGGGATACAGGCAACGACTGAAATGGAGATACAGAAAAGGAAACAAAAATATCTTCTTTCTCTCTGTTCCTTCAGGCACAGTTCCCTCCGAAAAAGTAGACTAATAGTCTGCTGTTCACATACTTTATTCACATTTATGTCTTATGGTGAAGAGTTGCTCGAAAATAGAGTAGAAATCTCAATTTCCTATTTGCATCATTCGAGGTCAAATTTGCTCATCCGTACCAACTCTTGATAATATATTTGTTTTATTTGCATATAAATACCGTTTAATAGCTGAAATATGACTTACATATTATCATAATATTATAGAAAGTACTAAATAACAATAGAATACCGGAGTGGGATTTTCCGACGAAGCATTATTTGCGGGTAAGAGCCCTGGAATGTTTTGTACAACAGACTTCAAATTAATGCTGTGCAGCTTGGTATTTTAAATGCTGCCAAGTCTATCTCTAATGGAGTGCCTTTAAATCCCCAACGTGGGTCACCATCTAGTTCTCTTCTCGAAATTATGGTAATTTTTATGAGTATACACGAGCTATGGAATACCATTGATTTGACTCATATCTAAGCGTAAAAACACACACAGGGAAAGAGGGGAAGTCTAATGAACGGTTCTCCCCGAGTGGGGAAAAAGGCCACATAGTCCATGGGCTCACGCTTTTAATTATGGTAGCATATTTTTGGGGGAGCGTTAAGCCTTCCCCCGTTATCAACCCCAGCTCCCCATTTCTCTCTCTCTCTCTCTCTCGGACAACCATCCACTAACTGACTGACTGCCAAGTAATAAGTCACTGCTTAAGGCAACAGATGTACATGGAGTCTCATCCAAAGCGCCCAGGTAGCTTAGATTCGAAGCAGGGTCCTCTTACTAGTGAGGCTAGCCTGACACCATTTAGAGAGAGAGAGAGAGAGAGAGAGAGAGAGAGAGAGGAAAATTACTCCGAATTTGGAAAAAAGTAATAGTAATCAAACTGAAAAAATAAAATGGAAATCCCGTTTGACAGGAGCAAGGACATTTCATCCTTAAAAAACATTAAAATAACATTGTTTACGGGGGTGGGGGGGTGACGAATTTAGCAATCACCTTGTATAATTATGAAGATAACTTACCCTGGTGATTTTTAGCCTTATTACGACCTACAAGTTTGCTGGAGATTATTACCAAGGGAAGAACGTCAAACCTACGACTGTCACTTCTCTTTTATTCCGAACGGCATCGGTACGAGCGTATAAAGTCTCATGGTAGAGTCATCTCTTAGATTCACGAGAACAAACAAACGCATCTGACAAAGCCTCTGCTCGTTTCTTTCTGGTAACGACTTTTTCAAACAAATAATTATTCGAGACGTAGAGAGAAAACAAGCTCGACTTCGCGGAAGAGTAACAGGGGGTAACACGTTCTTTCATGCAAGAACAGAACATATAATTTATCTGTTCTGAATGTAAAAGCAACTTGGCTTAAAATTGTTTTTCACAGAAACACAGCTAACATGGAATCCTCCCTGAATGAGTTAAAATGGCGAATAATGTTAGGTTATGCTGAAACAGGAGAACCTATCTGCTACCTAATTCTTAGCTTATAAGAAACAAGTAAAAAATGCGCGGAAACTTCTTCAGAGCAATCGAGTTTTCTGTAAAGCGTATAATCAAGGCCACCGAATATAGATCTATCTTTCGGTGGTCTAGGTATAATGCTGTATGAGCCGTGGCACATGGAATTTTAACCAAGGGCCGGTGGTGGCGTATCCTATATCGTTGCCAGAAGCACGATTATGGCTAACTTTAACTTTAAATAAAATCAAAACTACTGAGGCTAGAGGGCTGCAATTTGGTATGTTTGATGATTGGAGGGTGGATGATCAACAAACCAATTTGCAGCCCTTTAGCCTCAGTAGTTTTTAAGATTTGAGGGCGGGCAGAAAAAAAGTGCGGACGGAATAAAGTGCGGACGGACAGACAAAGCCGGCACAATAGCTTTCTTTTACAGAAAACTAAAAATATAAAAAGTTGGTACAGACGATCAAACTTGACAGACGGAATCCTTCCTGGGAGGTAACAAGAAAAGGAAATTATGATAGTAAGCTGTGTATACCCAAATAAAGTAAATTATTCTTTCGGAAGCAAAAGGGCAAGCAAAAAAATTCTCTCAGAGGTAAAAGAGAGCAAAGGTTTATGTTTATTAGACGTGAAGCGAGCAAACATTCCCACTGTAAGCATTCCTGTTTGAGAGAGAGAGAGAGAGAGAGAGAGAGAGAGAGAGAGAGAGAGAGAGAGAGAGAGAGAGGGAGGGTGTTAGCAAACAACTCCTGTTTAATTAAAGCAAAAAATGAACAAACAATCTTGCGCAGCAGAGATGTAAAGGAAACACAAACTGTTTACCTACCCGTCTATCCTTGTGGTTAAAACCGGGAGAAAATTTTCTCGCAGAAAAGCGAGGATAAACATTAAACAAAAACATGCAACTATTTTAATACTTCTTATTAGCAATTAAGGGTTATCCTCATATCCCTTCAGAAGTCTAGGACGGTCATTCAAAAAAGATTTCGGTCTCATCCACTGAACATCACCCGGAAAAGACGGTTTTGACATTAGTTTTCAACACAGCCTTTAACTTCAAAGCACTTGGCCCACAAATGTGCAAGTATTGCATCCTGATGTTCAAAATACGCCCCGTTAGCATGGATGACTTCACTGCTGCTCACAAAATGTTGAATATGCTTGTGGGATATGAGTTTATTAAGCAGGTGTAAGCCAGACGGTAGCCGTCTATCATATTACCTTGATAACAGACACCAGTTGCTTGAATCTGTTGCCATGGCTTGCTTTTTGGATCTTTGATTCAGGCTGTAAATGGTCAACGATGTCTAATCATAAGTTACTAATCTACTGTAAAAACTGCATGGGTCAGTTGGAAAGAGGTCAATAATAGCTTGGAGCCGCGGCAATAGCAGTCTGGCAACGATGCAGCACTTTTCTAGAGATATCCATTCTAGTCAGCTTCCGTTCCGTGTAGACATTCGTGATATCCATCTTGCAGACTGCTTGTTCATCCTCAGGATATTACCCATTTAGCCAGCTCTATTGTTCGAGGTCTTGGTTATCAGTCAGGCAGTCAAAGAAAAAGTCGACTATCCAATTTGTCAGGACGGGACGTTTTGACCGGCGGTCATCTTCGGAGATGTCCCTGGTCAATTCACCAGTCCACTCCTTAACGGTGGAATAGGAGGACAGAATATACAATTGAGGCCGAAGGCCAAGTGCTGGGACCTATGAGGTCATTCTGCGCTGAAAGGAAAATTGGCCGTAAAAGGTTACAAAGGTGTAACAGGAGGAAAACCTTACAGTTGCACTATGAAACAACTGTTAGAAGAGGGTGGAAAGTAAGATGGAAGAAAGAATATGAAATAAGTACAGTAAAACAAATGAAAGGGGTTGCAGCTACGGGCCGAAGGGATGCTGGTAAGAACCTTAAATAATGCCATAGTGCACAGCGCGTGAGGTGCACTGACGCCACTCCCCCCCCCACCCCTCCGGGCTTTGCAGTGGAATAGGAAGCCAGGAGTCCACACCAAATGTGCTGACCATACTTGCATGAATTTTCTTGGGGGGCGGGGGCGGAAGGAATGCCTTATTGTGCAGAAATCTATTCACTAAGTGACTTTCTTTCCATATCCATTTTGAGATTTTGCAATCACCTTGCGACCTTCGAAGGACCTCATCTGCAATTTAATCAAGGCAAACTTTTGAGTTCTTGTGCGTAGCCAAGCATAAAGTTTTAGCTTCTCACTTTCTTTCTGGGCGACGCCGGAAAGTCTATGAATCACTTCATTCACGGAGAAGCCACAATTCTTCTTATTATCAAAAGCTACCCTATACATATAGTTGCTGTGAGAGGAAGTATTTTACACCAAGGCACTATAGAAGTTACATAAATATTTTAGCAGTTTAAAAAATCAAATTTAAATACTGCATAAGAAAGAAAACGAGGGAGTTTGCACTTGTAGTGGAATAAATTTCTATAAATAATTACAGAAACGGGAACGGAAAACACTTCAACTCGACCCGTTCTTTAGAAAAATTATTCAAAAATAGGAAGGTATATGCCCAAGCCAAAGCATAGAAATAGCGTTTTCACTTGTACATTAGAAGCGAGTTCAAAGCGTTTATCATTACTGACGCAAAAAAAAAAAGTCTGGCAAGACGCCAAATAGCTAACAATTTGCCGAATAAACTTCGTGGCCTAAAATTTGAATGGAAGGATTCTAAGTTTCCTTCAAAACTTCTACCTTTTTGTCTTCCCAAGTTAAAGATCCTTTTGCCGGAGAGGCGGTCTTTGATGAAGAAGAAGAAGAAGAAGAAGAAGAAGAAGAAGAAGAAGAAGAAGAAGAAGAAGAAGAAGAAGAGGGGGAGGAGGAAGGAACACAAACGCTGCTAAAACTTGATAACAAGCTCGTTTTGTTGTTGGCCTAGCAAACAAGGGGCGTGGAAAAGTGCGCCAAACTGGAACGAAAGAATTATTCCCTAAATCTGGGAGGATGTTGAGAATGGCTCGAGAAGTAAAATAAGGTCTTATTCACCAGGGAAAACTTCCAAATTTTAAAAGAGGTATAACAGGCGCACATCAAGATGATACTTAAATAAACGTTTAGCTTATGCCTATGTATCTCAGTAACGACTGGAGTAGTGTGAATGCAGTATACCGTATAGGGTAACTGAATACAATTAATCATGAATGTACTGTAGATAATAGTGAGCATATACTGCTATTGTGAAAGGTAATCGTTGTCTATTGACGAACCCATTGTCGCTAAGTAAAACACAAACACACACACACGCATCATCAAAGATTGGGAGTTAACTCTTCCTTAGTAAACACGCGGCGTTACTGAAATATACAACAAACCTTAAAGGCTTAAAAGTATGATGAAAACGAAAATGGCTCATAAAGGAGCCAGCAAACCAACAGATTAACAGTTGCCCGTCGTGAAAGGAGGGTGAAGTCGTGGTCTACAACGTGATGTACCGCGAGAGACATAATGGATTAATGGATACGTGGGAGTTCCAGAAACTGAACGAACGAAAACATGACGTCAAACTGCACGAAACAACACTGTCCAAGACGTTTTCAGACTCAAAACAACTCAGGACTTTACTTTGATCCTATAGTACGCTGCCCCCATGGAGAGCTGCAAGTTAGAGACTAAGGTGTTATTATGTAATAAAAAGTGGATGATGGGCATGCCCCATTTTTTTTCACTTATGTTGTATTTCCATTTTTTTATTTCCAAGAGTGGCAACTGTCTTCATTCTATAGCACCCTGTTTTTTTTTTTTTTATTAGAAAAATATATTAATGCAGTTTTACATAAGTTTACAATGATAATTTTTCTTTTTACCAGGACTTCTTACTTTTATAAACACTATCTTGAAGGGATAGCCTCTGCTGGTATCTGATAACTGAATTTGAACAATGAAATCTGTTTATCCGTTGATGGGTAATGTAAATAAATGGTAATACACTCCCAACCATCAACTGCACAAAATCTAAAAGCCTACCATTTACACACGTACAACATCGATCGCATATTTACCCTAGACTGCATATCAATTAGCCTAAATCACATACAAGCAGCAGTACACACAAGAAGTTCCTTGTTGGAGGGGTGGGTACAGTTCTCAGCTAGCACGCTGCTGGCCCAGAGTTCGATTCCCCGACCAGCCAATGAAGAATTAGAGGAATTTATTTCTGGTGATAGAAATTCATTTCTCGTCATAATGTTGTTCGGATTCCACAATAAGCTGTAGGTCCCGTTGCTAGGTAACCAGTTGGTTCTTAGCCACGTAAAATAAATCTAATCCTTCGGGCCAGCCCTAGGAGAGCTGTTAATCAGCTCAGTGGTCTGGTTAAACTAAGGTATACTTAACTTAGTACACACAAGAAATATACATAGCACATTAACACTAATCATGGTAAACTTAACTCTTCTAGTTTTAAATTTTTGTTTTTACATCAAGATCAGTGTGTAACTAGAAGAGGAGTAATCTTAAAACAAGTATAATCTAAAATTACTAACCTCCGCCGAGCCAGCACGCTAAGTTGTAAAATAATTTTCAGGTTGGTTTCAAGCGAGTTTTATTGCCCACACAATCATTTAAAAAATTGTCTTTGAACTGCACGGTGACAAATCATTAAATCTGACCGGTACCCACCAAGAACCAGTTATATTGCCTATTAGTGTTCTCCTACAAAACACATATCCCTGCAGTGTTACCCCTGAGAGTTCCTTTCTTTCTATTTTAGGTGTCAGAATTCTTTGCATTTTATCGTTCTTTTAGGATTTTTTTGTTAGTTTACCAATATCTTGACATATTTTACAACCTTGTTAATATATTCATCCCAATTTACAGATTCGAGTTTTATAAGTTTCCTTATCCCAAACGCATATTTTCCACTGCACTGATCTAAAATCTTTTTCTGTTATCAATAATTACAAGGACCTTGTTTTCTATTCTCCAACATGTCTTAGATTTTCATTTCGAAAGACTTTAAAAGAGCTTTGTTTTGTACCCTGTCTTTCTATTAGCCTTAGTCCTCCTTTCTGCTCTGATGATTAAAGATTCTCACGTAAGGTCGTCGTTTTATTTCATATAACCGCACCATCGTTCTTTGTGCAACCCTGAGAAGAAGAGCTTGTTAGTAAGTTCCCTGGGTCGTTTTTGACCTTCGTTTGTGGTGTCCCGTAAGGACAGGGAAGAATCTTGTCGGCCCGAGTCAAGGGGAAGTTAATTGGCACTCCGCAATATGTTCAATTGCCCAGGAGAATTCAGGGTCGACAGAATGATGTTTTGATTTCAAGATTTAATTAGTGAGAAGGACGTTCCCAGATTTTTATCGCAAAATACGGGCTCCAAAACAAACCCACACGAATTCTAACTGGACAGGCTGCTGTTTTGATTTTGCGATTTAATTAACGGAAGGACGTTCTTCAGTTTTATAAAAATAGGGATATAGCAGCGCAACTGACAAGTCATTTTCAGTGGTGAAGCCGATGAAAACAAGTGACGTCTGATTTTGACCCGATTCCTGTATCTCTCTCTGGCTGCCTTCAACTGTCTGTGAAAGTTCAATGACGTGCTATTTCAAGGTTAGGGTTGTTTTTGGGCTACAGAATTATGAAATGGTGTCTACTGCCTAAAATGCATTTTTGTTAGGAAAGTAACTTATCAAAGTACCTAAAATATTCCCAAATAAGTCTTTCCAGACCCTTGATTTTTGTTACATCTTACCTCAACATTTTCTTTCCTATCTCTTTCGGCTCTTCTTTTCTTTCACTAAAAACGACACATTTCAAAACAATCGCTCTTTCTTTACTTAAGCTATGTGATACGCAATATACTTATACTCGCTCGCTTTAAGTCACGTCTCGGATCAGAGACAAAAAAGCAATGTTGCCTAGTCAGTGTTTGGATAGAGAACAAAAAATGAAATGCCAGACAACATCGTCATGCAAACTCTTAGAACATCCTTAGGGTAGGGTGTAGGAGTAGCAATCACATCCCAATTACACTGGCTAAAATGCTTGTGAATATTTAAAAGCACATGGCGTTTTATTTCTCTGCAAGTTCTCGTTTCCATTTATGAAAAAATTATTCCTGCAATGCAGTCAACTGAGAACAACACCAAATCTGATGGTGTTAAGTTAATAAAGCAATACTTAACGAGGAAGAAGAAGAATGACTAATTCCAGGTCGCAAAGTAATCACAACCCTAACTAACCTAACAAAACCCAACCTTGAGAACAGGTAATTTTCTAAAAAGGAAATCAGCTGATGAAATCTTTCAATCTACGAAGATGTTCTTTTGAAGCGCTGTACAGCTTCAAGAGCAATGTTGTAGACTGTAGTGTTTGGATTCTGTTTTTAGTTTGCTGAAAAAAAAAAAACTTTTGAGATAGCTTTTTGTCTTTCCATCTGCACTTTTTCTGTCCGCCCTCAGATCTTAAAAACTACCGAGGCTAGAGGTCTGCAAATTGGTGTGTTGATCAGCCACCCTCTAATCATCAAACGTACCAAATTGCAGCCCTCTAGCCCCAATAGTTTCTAGTTTATTTAAGGTTAAATTTAGCCATGATCGTGCGTCTGGCACCGCTATAGGTGCTAACAACACATGCCACCACCGGGCCGTTGTTAAAGTTTCATGGGCCGCGGCTGAGAGTTTCATGGGCCGTGGCTGAGAGTTTCATACAACATTATATGCTGTACAGAAAACTCGACGGCACCAAAGAAAATTGGGCACATTTTTTACTTGTTTTCTGAGTGACTGCTTTTTCAGCTAGCATATCGACGGTGAAAATAACTCCTAATAGTATAAGACCGAAACATTATACAGGTTCGTGACTGACCATCTAAAATTTTTTAGTACAACACAATAATTCTCTTTTTTTTGTAAACAATACTAACTTTTTGCAAGATGAACATTTTTACAAATAAAAAAATTATATTAAACATACGGATATATAAAAAAATATATATCAAGATATATAGTAGCTACCTTGTAATTAAGTCAGTGATTTTATCTTTTAGGTCATTCTTGAACATTTTTCGAATACAAGGGTCCAAATAATACATGCCAGGGCTAAGAATAAAATTTTTAGGTGGTCAGTCATGAACCTGTATAATCTTTTAATTGTCCTGTCCCTGCTCCTGAACGGTTGATCCTAATCCTTTATAAAAATCTCTTAAATATTTAATCCTGTTTTGGCAGTTCTACTAATTCTTCAATTGTGTTGGATTCCAGGTACATATGTTTCCTTTATAATCCCCATCTGTCATTTATATGAGCTTTCTTTGTAAACATACTTTTATATTTCTTCAGTCTGCTAAGGCCTCGCAGCACTCCAGTATTCCCGTTTCCTTCATGGATTTTATCTTTATTTATATATACATATATATATATATATATAGAAATGCATTATTCTGTATTACAATAAAAAACTTAAAGAATGCATAACAAGTAAGGAATAAGAAAAAATAAAATACAAAACAGATACTGACTTTGGAACTCACCAAACCACATCAACTCCGATGTAGCACAGGATTACAACCGAGTTACAACAATGCGACGACACCAAAGTTGCCTGATGGCTTTCCATTCGACTTCCAAGTTTATGTTTAACTTCTTTGATGAAGTGTCTGCCGAGTGGAGTGTCACCTGGCGATACCCACGAACGACCAAGTCGCTTCTAATATAAGAATCATTTGGGCGAGATGGAGAGGGTTAACGGAATGGGAGTCACAATGAAACACAACCCCAGTTAATTTTAGCCTGGTGGAGAACTTGCCTTGTGACATCACCTGGGAGCAGAGTCAGTTTCTTCCCTATAGTTTTTATATAGCAAAAGAGGTGGTGTCAAATGCCTGGGCTGCTTGATTTGAAATAAAAACTGAAGAGCGGAACAAAAACAAGTAAAAAATGCGCCTTAGTTTCTTCGGCGCAATCGAGTTTTCTGTATAGCCGCTACAGTGTACAATCAAGGCCACCGAAAACAGATCTATCTTTCGGTGGTCTCGGTATAATGATGTATAAGCCGCGGCCCATGAAACTTTAACCACGGCCCGGTGGTAGCCTATTCTATATCGTTGCCAGAAGCACGATTATAGTTAAGTTTAACTTTAAATAAAATAAAAACTACTGAGGCTAGAGGGCTGCAATTTGGTATTTTTGATGATTGTAAGGTGGATGATCAACATATCAATTTGCAGCCCTTTAGCCTCAGTAGTTTTTAAGATCCAAGGGCGGACAGAAGAAGTGCATACAGAATAAAGTGAGGACGAACAGACAAAGCCGGTACAATAGTTTTCTTTTACAGAAAACTAAAAGCACTTGCGTGTTGCAAAAGTCCAAGGAAGCTTCTCGAACACATCTCCGCGAAGAAGTGAGGTGAGCTCCCTTTCCAGCAAAAGTCTGACAGGAAAATTTACTGGCTTTCCGTCGACGCACACATGACCGGGAAGAGACGGAACGGTCTTCGCGGGAAAACTTTGTTAATTAAGGAAGACAAACTCTTCCAAAAAAGTAATTTCGATAAGTAATGAAACATTCTTACTTCCTTTATTATCATTCTGGAGCCTTATCAAATAATACTTTAGTCTTATCTTCGCGTAAGACGTGTGATCAAACAAATGAGCACGTTTGTCTTTTAAAGCAACTGCCACAAAGTAAAATAAAAAAATACGACTGTCGTTTAAAAATAATCTTTATACTGAAACATATGTTGTACACAAAATTTTCAGGCTAAATTCTATCCAGTTTAAATTTATTAACAAAGTAACAGCAAAATTCAATCTAAATCAGATAAATGACAAAATTCTTGCTTTGCTAATTTCAATCCAGTTCAAATGAATATAAAAAAATTGCTTGCACAATAATAAACAAAACGTACTCGAATCTATGTCCCAAACTGCTTGCGAAACTGAATCTAATTTAGAGGAATAATTTCGCTGACAGACGTTACAGAGAGAATAACCAAATTACAAATTACAAAACTATTTCAGATGAGTGAGCATTACATGCTAAAAATGTGCCGAATCGGCACCATCGAGTTTTCTGTAGAGCGTATAATTAAGGCCACCGAAAATAGATCTATCTTCCGGTAGTCTCGATATGATGCTGTATGAGCCGCGGCCCATGAAACTTTAACAACGGGCCGGTAGTGGCCTATCCCATATCGTTGCCAGAAGCACGATTATGGCTAATTTTAACCTTAAATAAAATAAAAACTACTGAGGCTAGAGTGCTGCAGTTTGGTATGTTTGATGATTGGAAGGTGGATGATCAACATACCAATTTGCAGCCCTCTAGCCTCAGCCGTTTTAAAGATCTGAGGGCGGAGAGAAAAAAAACGCAGACAGAAAAAAGTGCGGACGGACAGACAAAGCCGGCACAATAGTTTTCTTTTCAGAAAACAAAAAAAAAGTAAAGAGAACTGAATCTGAGTGTGTGTAAAAGAGAAACAATCCACAAAAGAAAAAAAAACAAGCTTCCTCCTAGTGCACACAATGACACTTCCCCGAGGAATTTGCATTCCTACTAATTGGTGCAACGAAAACTACAGAACCTCAGAATGCTGAAGGAGGGTTAGAAGCAATGATTAATCACCTGCCGTAAATCATTAATCTCACTAGAGCCCTCCGCGACAACAAGGAACTGAGCACTAATTAGAAAGGAGCCATTAGTACCGAAGTCTGGCGAACAAAGGCTCCCAAATACTTGCGTCCTCCGCAAGGGAAGCCTGACTGACTTATTGAAGAAACAAATTGGCGTCACAATAGCCGGGGTCACAGAAGGTTCCCGGAGAAAGACGGGGATTTCTTTGGAATATATATCAGGGTGTTTGCTGCCAAAGCTCCTGGCATTCGGTGGCTTCTGAATGGATTTGCATTCATCTGCAGAAGGCAATTTACCGTTGTTTAAGCGTATGTTGTGACATTTTGAACTGAATGCGACAGCAAAAGAAATTTGAATCTCTCAAGATGTTACGACAGGCTAATATGCATTTCAGAGTGAGAAGAGAGACAGCAAACAAAGCACATTTAAAAGGAAAAGACAAAATATCTGCATATTGTAACTGAAACCTTTGATCTCCTTGTTTATCCTAATGCAGACAATGACTACCTCGGTAACTACCAGTAGTTCGCCTCGCGGGTAGACATGAAGATGTCGAGCGCGTTTACAAACGCAAACACCTCTGTTGGGTGAAGGAGCAAAGCAAACAAACAGACATGTGTTTACTTTCCCTTTCTAGTCTCTTGGTTAACTTGGGGACAGGAGAACATTTACAAAGGAGGGTCCTACAGGGATACACGAAGTTAAAGAGTGAGCAACGCTATTGTAAGTTCTTTTCCTTTTTTATGTGTACGTATATGTATATGTATGTATGTATATATATATGTATGTATGTAGGTATACATATATATGTATATATACTGTATATATATGCTAAGAAATCACAAAAGTAAGCGCGTGATTTTGTTTATGAGCTGAAGCCACTGGGAAAGTTCAAAATGAACCGACAGAGTGCAAGTACTTTCGTGTCAGTCAACACATCTTCGGGAACTTTCCCAGTGGTTTCAGCTAATTTTATATATATATATATATATATATATATATATATATATATATATATATATATATATATATATATATATATATATATATATATATATATCACTTTTCCTTTGAGGGTTAGTGCCAGAAGGGTTGACTACCCGGTTTTATTACCAAGTCCTTTTTGATGAGGTTGCCAGCCACACTCCCTTTACTTTGAACCTTGTAGTCATTGGTGCCCAATTACAGATGAGTGAACTTGTAGCTTGCTTGTAAGCGGAAATGAGAGGATATCTGTACCACTTAGCCATCGTACCATCTACTTAAATGACTTTCCCCAGAATAATCATAGGATCAATTTTGTTTAATGCATTTATTCTAAAACACACACACACACGTATCTTTGCCCTTACACAACACTGTAACAAGGCATAAATAAGCATTTGGTTTTGTATTTCTTTGAAAGTAAACTTCGTCGTTCGGTTAATGGAACAAACGTCAAGGAAGGAAGTGAGAAAAGATATGTCACGTGCTGTTTTGACAACATTCTTTTTCGTCCCACTCCCACACCCCCAATTAGCTGACAAAACAAACTCTTTGTCACTTTGCCTCTATCATATCAATCCTGTTGTATTAAAGTGGGACTCATTCCTCCAGCACCCTTGGCTTATCCACGCCTATTTACTAACGAACTTAACTTGGACCCCAAACGTTGAAAGTTCTTTCCTCACCAGGACCACAAAATTTTATTTCAGTTTGTGACTATTGATTAAGATGAGTGACCTGGGACTGGAGATGGCCCACAGTGTGCCCAACTGCCACTCATTAGCTCGAGGATATGGGGAAACTCCATTCTGCGAATGAGCTCCACCGTGAGGAAGTCATGACTTCACCCTCTGACCTGAGACCATCAATCAAGGAACATCTTGCCTGAAGGACAACCCCTTTCAGGAAACATAAACATTCTATGTACATTCTCAACATTTAGGAAATCAAAGGTAACTTCCATTGAAGCTTTTTTTTTAACCAAGTGTTTTGGTGATTTTTTTCTGTTGTGCGTAGTTTAACTAAGAATGGCAAGAGTAAAGGCTTAATATTTTGCACATTTTCCTTTTACATTTGTAATGGCCATATACTCTGTTTATATTTTACAACACGTTTTAATTCCCAGTGATAGAAGTTATATATACTTTATATATATCTTTTTTATATGTATTATATATTATATATATATATATATATATATATATATATATATATATATATATATATATATATATATATATATATACACACACACACACACACACACACACACACACATATATATATATATATATATATATATATATATATATATATATATATATATATATATATACACATATACGCAAATATCTTCAACAGGATTCCAACTGCCTTTATTATTTGACGTCCTTTATAATTCACCATCTTTCTCCTGTTACTGTAACTCCTCTTCTTCTTCGTTTAACGTGCTTTTTCCCCATTTTTCACATGGGGTAAGCACATAACGCCTATTCTCAAATACCTATGAGTCAGCCTCTCCAGTTCTGCCAACTTCCGTGATAGCATTTACGAATCATTCTTTCAGCATTAGAATTATTACCCTACAGAGTCAGATTTTGCTTTGTGCTTCCTTCTCCTACTACAGTTTCAAACATTTTCAATAGCCTTAGCATCTTCTCTTGACTCATCATCCAACACCGTAACACCCGCAACCATCACCCATTCTACCATCTATTTATAACTGGCCTACATCCCACATCTGCCATGTTAATAACTTCCTCCATGACTAATTGGTTCATACACACCCATATATATATATGTGTATATATATAAATATATAATATATATATATATATATATATATATATATATATATATATATATATATATATATATATATATATATATATATATACAGTATGTGTGTGTGTTTGCAACGTCAAATGAACAGGGGGACTGACAGATAGATAGACCCAAACGTCAACTGAAATTTAAAATTAGTTTCCTTCCCTCTGCACTTCTCTTATAGGCCTTGTCAGAGATTATAAACACTGAAGCAAATCCGGATAGAAGAATGTTCCAATGGTCGCAGAATTTAGAATATGGATGTACGGGTTTACTATAGAGGAAACAGAAGTGAGTTATAGGGACAAGAAGGCACAAGAGGGGGGACTAAGCCTAAAGCCACAGGAAAAGTAGGACCAGCTGGAGAATTTGGAAGGATTAAGTATAGGGTCCTTGTTGGGACAAGTGATATTTTTGGGAAGGTACGCGGGGACGAATCTAAAAGACTATGCTGGGAGAACGAAAAATGCTTTAGTTTTTATTCTTTTACGAAATGCTCCAAATTTCTGTGCAGTCTTCCATTCTGTGCCTGTATATTCGTATGTTGCAGGTATTTAGTTATAAACATGTTTCAGTTATTGTTCTTTAATAATAATAAACCACAAATCTCATAATACTGTTTATTTTTCCTGAGTATTCATATTCTATATTCAGTTATAAAAACACAGTGAAAAGTAAAAAATTCATATTTACCACAACTATGGTTCTATGGTACTACGACTTATTATTCTCTGTAATATTCCCATGTACTGTATTTGTATACACAATGTGACAAAGGATTCCTCTATTTCTTCAACTAGTCAACGACATTGGCGGGAAATAATATTCTCACCTGCCAGTCGGTTGCGTTTTTCACAAAATACCTCAAGAACATGTGAACGATTTATAGCTTCAGGGAATGGCCTTCCGAGAGATATATATGAAGACTTTCACTACGGAAACCTCACTGCACACTAAAAAAGTAAACGGATTTTGGAGGGACTGAATGTTTCATAGCTCGTCTGAAGTTGAGCTAATCTCTCCTGAGTGCACGATGCACGTGAATACGTACCGATTAATGCATTACTTATGCTCGTTCCTCTTTATATCTTTATACAGGCATCTGATTAATCTTCTTGAAAGAAAAAAACAAGGGCTCTTACTTTGCCAAATACGTTAATCTTTAGATCTGTAAAAAATATCATAATTCTGAATCACTTACGATGCAAATAAACTCGAGGAATCATACATTAATTTGGAAGGAACGGGAAGCAAAATTCTCCCATAAAGAAACTGGCAATACTTAAAAATTGATCAAAGTTCGTAAAAGTTAGTTCAGGGGAACACGGCATCTAATTAACCCTTAAAGGCTCATAAGGGACGAGTAATTTCATCCGTTAAAGAGAGCGAAATTCCTGGAAGATTTCATTAAAGGCAACATGCAGTGCAGATGATATTTAGAATTAGCGGGGTTAAAGTGTGTGTGTGTGTGTGTGTGTGTGTGTGTGTGTGTATGTATGTATGTATGTATGTATGTATGTATGTATGTATGTATACACACACACACACACACACACACACACACACACACACACACACATATATATATATATATATATATATATATATATATATATATATATATATATATATATATATATATATATATAAGGAATGAACAGAACAGGTATATTTTGTGGAAAGCAGAAACGGTACATAACAATATGGATAAAATGTGTCCCCTTATCTTGCATTTCAGCTCTTATCATAATGAATATCGGGATTCCAGCGAGATATCAAGGTTAATTAAAAATGATTTAATCCACTGATCCATTTTCATTCAGTAATTTAACTGAGATTCATCAAAAATAAAAAAAATATGCCAACTCATGAAAATATTGAAAACAACATTGATAAAGAAACAACACTAAACTTCCATCTAGATGACGTACTGAAATCTTCCACTGTCACAGCTCATTTAAATGATGAGACTATCTACTATAGCATGTACCTAGAATGTTACCTATTAATACCTCCGTCAATGTGGATACCGTTTAGGATTCTAGGTCTGCTAATATGTTAGCAGGATTATGCAAGAAAAGGCAAGAGAGTGCTTTGGGACCTTACGAAAATTCTACTACAGGTGATCTCGTGACTGGCAACAAGAGACTGGACTTCGGGAAAAAGGAACCTCACTTTTGAAGAGAAGGAACCTTCGTGGGGTGGCTTGCTAAACCCTATCGGAAGATCAAGGTCTCTGAATGCTTCTGTTACATCTCAGTTCCTTTTACTTGAACTCTCGTTCCGTGAAGGCTTGCAAGGCAAGTCTAGTATAATCCTTATGCATTATAAATAGTAAGCATTTTAAAAAGTTAGGTGTTCATAACTTTGTCCATTTTGATGATTCAGTTATTCTTTCCATATCTGTGTATTCGTTACACCTACTTTTCTTCTATGGTCGCGATTTTAAGGTGCTGTTTGTTGTCTATTAATGTTATCCGCAACTGGTAGTTTACAACTGAATCTGTATTCTGAGGTGAATTAATAATGCTTGGATATGAAAATCATTACAAACATGTGTAAACGCTTGCAAGAAGGTGCACACTTCATTAAACTAGCCCAATGAACCACATCCATACTCCACCTTCGCACTTACCTAAACATACGTAACATTATCACTGACACATTTTCATGCACACGCCAGAGCTCACACAAACGCTCGCGTGCTTTCATACTCGCCCAGGATGACGGAAGAAGAATCTATTCCGCCGAAATTAGTGAAACCATATTCGAGATAAATGGCACTATTTCTCAACCGAATCCTTTCAGCGGTAGAAGATATATAACCTGCGTTGCTCGCGAGCTGCACGAGCAATTTCTGCTTCCTAGGATCAAAGGCCATTTTTATCCGCCAATATATTCGTACATTATTCATAACACTGCCACATCCCCTGGATTTACGTCAAGCATCGCTGACAGATTTAGATTGGTATTCACCTAAGACCAAAGATTTGGTGGTGGGGTCATGATGTATGACTTTCTTGCATACATGATTTCGTATGGATGGAGCCTTAGATTAAATGGTTTTACTTCTTTCATATAGAATAGAGCCAATCTGACTGGTCACAAAAATATTTTAAGATTTTTATCTTACGTAAATGTTTAACTTGATTCTTTTTCTTGTGCGTGTGTATAGACGCCAACTGAACTGGCAACCCAACGTTTTTGTCTAGCCCATTCCAAATTTTGGAAGCAAGAAAAAGGGTCGAAGCACCAGACCTGTCTATTGATGAATGGAAAGTTTTTTTTTTTTTTGACAAAAGTGTTGACTTGAACCTCATTCTCTTTGTCCTTACACTGAAAACTTCTAATCCTAGTCTTTTTGAGTCTAAAATGATGACTTCTGATCCCAGTCCGTGACATTTCATAACTATGATTTCCAGTTCCTGATACAATTTCCTGATCCTTAACTGAACACTAATTTGTGACCCCAGTCTCTTTAATCCTATCTCTGGCATTCTACAACGTTGACTTCGCAGTCCAGCACCTAATGACCCATGATAGTCGCAATATTGCATTTTACACTTCCTACAAGTACAACAATAATAAACGTTTTGTAATCCACCAAGGCCTTGAGATACTTATAAATGGAAAGTGATAGGCAACTGAACTGATAATAAAGTTGGGCTTGAAATTTTTTATACATAGTGAGATACCAGTAACTTTTTTGACAGTTCTGTCAGTGTTAGAATCTTGTGCCTCGAAAATAGGTTTGTCATTTGGGTTAAACAATCATGGATCCCCTGTGAACATTCCAGCCAAATTTCATGATTTGGCGAAAAAGTGTGATAGTGTATAAAAAGTATAAAAGTTATACAAATAATTTGAACAAAAAAAAAAGTTCAACACAAGCTTGGTGAAAATTAATTATGATATAATGTTTACACCCTCAGATCCCATCACTCTAAGACGAAACGGATGTAAACTTACAAACATATCAATGGTTATATCAATGATAAAATTACGAAATTTATAACAGCAACATAAAGGCAATGAAGATGAAACACAAAAGGATGGCAAAGAAAACAATTTCAGAAGGCTTCTCAACCTCCCACAGGTTCTAAATTTGGAATCTAACAACTGAATCTTTAGATCCTGAATGCGATTTATGATGATGATTTGAAAATTTACATTAAGGCACCTCAAAGAACTAGGAACTGATTCCCCTGTTGATAATTACCGTGAGCTGATGTCACGAGAACAGTGGTCATCGATGCGTCTCTCAAAAGAGCTGTTTATGGGGCAGATTGAACACTGGGGATTTTCTCAGAACTGCAGTCACAAAATTACTTTTTACGTTTCCTAGAAGCATAACAATATTCGCACATGAAAATGTAAGTCATTTTTAAATCTTATAAACCTAGGAACAAAGTTTTATTTACACATCTAAATAAACTTCTCGACATTCAAAGTTACAGTGAAGTGCTATGACCAATACAAGACAATAAAAGAGACTGCAGATAAAATAGCCTAAAACTTATGAAAATTAACCTAAAAAATTCTAAGCATGACTGATATCTAAGATTAAGGTCTCTCCCAGAATTTTATATTTTCCTCATCATTTCAGCTTTTTGAAAAGTAACGCACTCTCAGGTCCAATAAAGCTAGACGCTTCATGGCCAAGCGAGGAAAACAGTTATCACAAAACGACTGGGTGGATGATCAGCTATGATAAGACCATTAACCACACGAGAGTGACCAGTCATAAGGTGGTGCAGAACAACATTTCAGTTTTTTGTTGTTGTTGTGTTTCAATTCCTTATGAAAATCGATGGAAACACTTGAAATTTCAACTACCTAAGAAAGCTGATTATTCTTACTCCAGGGGAAGCTTACTATTTCAGTTCCAGGAAGGTGGATTTTTTTTTAGGGAAATTTGACTAATTCAACTCCATGAGAAAGTTGGCAAGTTTAACTCCATGTAAAAACTGGCTATCCTAACTCAAAAGGAAAACTTACATTTGAATTTTTAGCTCTATGGAAAAGCTGACTAAGTTAACTCCATGGAAAAGCCGGAAAATTTAACTCCATGGAAAAGGTGGCTACTGTAACACCAAACAATTGAAAGCTGTCTATTTTAAATTGACAGGAAATCTTGATATGTTAAATCCGAGGGGAAGCTGAGTATTTTTACTCTAGGGAAACACTGATTGTGCTAACTCCAAAGGAAACTAGATTTTAATAACAGCTGTTTGGCTATTAACAAGTTAATTCTTGCAGGAGTGCCACAGCTTCTTTATTCCTTTTTAACCACAGGGGAAAGGGCCCCCTCACAGGGAATAGAAATCGTCTAAGGTGGAATATTTTTCATCATATCCTTTGCTACAGCATCTACCCTTCTATGGAATAGCACGCCTAAGCCTCCCGGCACCCAGATCTCTGCTCTTCCATATTAGCACAGCTGATTAAAAGATTCGATGAGCACAGAATACAGAAAAGAGTTCCATGGGAAAGAAGTGAATAGCATGACTTGCACTCTCTTCTTCGTCGCATTTGTGAGGAAATGTGAGCCTTGCAGACACTATTTAGAGAGCTTAGATTTTTCCAAAGCAATGTCGAAAGCTGTCCTTGTTAATACAGGCCACAAAATGATAGAACAGTGTAATACGAGATTCGATGGATACAAGAATCAGTGTAAATATTTCACGCTTTATGATAAATAAAAACAGGTGCCTGTATATTTTATTTTACAAAATCAATGTAATACACGCTTGATTTATTTACCTTCCACAACCATGAATGACTTGGTACACAAACATCGACAAATCACACCAATCTTTCTCATTCATGCACGAAAACTTCGAATTCATTAAATTTAAAGAAACAAATTCCCCCAAAAAGAGAAATATTCATCAAATAACAGAACAAGCACCAGAGACAAACACTGATTTCACCTGTGAGTTTGTTTCGGATCTAAAAGTTCTGAAGAAGCGAATCAGAGAAAAGTTTAGTCAACTGACCAATCCCTCTTTCCCTCCACCCAAAGCCTTTTCCAAATCTTTTTCTTTTCCAATTTCTTCTTCTTCTTCTTCTTTCTTCTTCTTCTTCTTCTTCTTCTTCTTCTTCCGAAGTTTAAGAACTTTCAGTATAGAACAAACGTTCGCTTGGCTACCATTTGTCTTTGCTCTGAATGACCTTCCCCTGCCTCTTCTTCTCATCAGTCTTATTTTTCTTCTGGACGCTGAGAGTTTTATTTCCTAGACAATGTTGCTCCATTTTAATCCTAAATACAATGACTGAGTGCGGAGGCGTAAGTGAATGTGCAAGTTCATAACTGTTTATATAAATATATTATATATATAAATATATATATATATATATATATATATATATATATATATATATATATATATATATATATATATATATAATACTATCAGCATGATTCATTTATCATACACGTGGTAATGTGATATATATATATATATATATATATATTTATATATATATATATATATATATATATATATATATATATATATATATATATGTGTATTGTATATACATATATATATATATATATATATATATATATATATATATATATATATATATATATATATAATGAACAAAACATTTCACTCCCACCTTCATCCCTTAACAGTCGAGCTAAGGATGAAAGACCTGTGGTAAAAACTTACACATATATACCTACAAAAAAGTTTCATCTCCAATTCTTATCTCATCCACCTTTCCAGCAATTTCTCAGTCTACTCCCAAATACAAACACCATCAAATAATTGCACATTTCAATTCACCATTGCAACATACTCACCCTTCCATCCCTTCTTATGTCTCACGTACAAGGCTACACAAACAAGCTATTTCAAGGTTTCTACATCTTTAGTTTTCTGTAAAAGAAAACTATTGTGCCGGCTTTGTCTGTCCGTCCGCACTTTTTCTGTCCGCCCTCAGGTCTTAAAAACTACTGAGGCTAGAGGGCTGCAAATTGGTATGTTGATCATCCACCCTCCAATCATCAAACATACCAAATTGCAGCCCTCTAGCCTTACCAGTTTTTATTTTATTTAAAGTTCAAGTTAGCCATGATAGTGCGTCTGTTAGCGCTATGAATACCAATAACACAGGCCACCACCGGGCCGTGGCTGAAAGTTTCATGGGCCGCGGCTCATGCATAAAACTCGATTACGCCAAAGAAACTTCAGCACACTTTTTACTTGTTTAGTTGCATTTAACACTTTGCAAAGAGTGTTTGTTCAACAATCCACTCATACTCGTACTTATGAACCTTCACTATTAAATTAAAGGTGCCCCTGTTCTCATTCAAAACTTCTGCAAAGCTTCTGCTGCCTTTCCTGATACACCTGTTCTGTATTTATCTCTTTCTCACCCCGAGAACACCAGTTATATTTGCTCTTAAATACCTGTTTCATTCAACTACATCCATTTTAATATTTACAGTTTCTTCCTTGCTTCTGTTTACCTCATAAAGTGGCCTTGCTGACAAACACTTTAAACTTTTCGCCTCTTACAAAAAATTTCTAATGCTTCCACATTTTTCAGCAGTTTGTTTTTCAGTATCACCAATTAACACTGCATCAACAACCAGTTTTTTGCGTTGGTGCAAAACACCTTAACTATTCTTAAATACTAGGGCATCGGTGGGACGGCCCTTAATTGTACCCTTAGTTTTATAACGATTCATCTCTCTCTCTCTCTCTCTCTCTCTCTCTCTCTCTCTCTCTCTCTCTCTCTCTCTCTCTCTCTCTCTCCATCTTATTTTATCTTAGTACTCATTTCCTTCTTAATAATATTCCTTCATCTCTTCAGCCAACCTTTTTTCCAACTTTGCTTCCTTAGTCTCGTCTTCTCAGTTCGTCGGTTCGCTTAAAACTGACCCTCCTGTCTAACTCTTCATCACACGTGGTTATTATTACCAGAATCTTATCAAGCAACTTTGCGAATAAAGGCTTTTCTATGAGCTCTTTTACGGCGGAGGGTTAGCGGGATATGCGCGCCAGACTGGGAACTTTCTAGCGAATATTAGCTAATAAAGTCGGCCGTGTCTTGGATTTTGCCTGGCAAGGAGCAACGTGGTATGGTGGTCGAGAGGGCTTGGCTAATAGAGGGAATTATGAGGAAATAAGAAATTATGAGAAAATCATTATTATTTTCTTAAATGTTTATCCTAAAATAATATGAGAATATATAATTCATATGAAATAATAAAAAAGGCGTTTCTCTGTGTAAAACTGCTTTTTTTTTTTATTTTTACAGCCCCATAAAAAAGTACATCTTAGTTTAACCAGACCACTGAGCTGGTTAACAGCTCTCCTAGGGCTGGCCCGAAGGATTAGATTGATTTTACGTGGCTAAGAACCAACTGGTTACCTAGCAACGGGACCTACAGCTTATTGTAGAATCCGAACCACATTATGACGAGAAATGAATTTCTATCAACCAGAAATAAATTCCTCTAATTTTTCATTGGTCGCTCGGAGAGTCATAATAGAAATAATGTTTATATGTAATAAAAAGATACACTGCATTCCCACTTTATAAACTAGCCTAGCTATCTGTCTGTCTGTTTGACACACAGCTCTCTCTCTCTCTCTCTCTCTCTCTCTCTCTCTCTCTCTCTCTCTCACATGAATACAAACTTTAGCTGTGGATCAAATCTCTGAAGGCAAACTCGACCCTGTCTTCCCGCCATACATTCACACTCTCCTTCCCACAAGAATAATCTCCTTGAGGTCTGTTCTATGTTTATCTTTTCACAGTCTGGAGACTTCTAAAAGCTCTGCCAGCTGAACATCCTTCTTTTGAACGTACTCAGCTCTTTGGAAGAGATCTCAGGTTTTTTATACAGCCGCAAAATTTTCTCCTCTGAGTTCATGTGGGGAGGAGCAGCCTACCAAATGTCACGAGACTGCCTAAAGGGAGATACTGCCTCACTTCAAAGGGACAATGACCAAAATAGTATCTAAGGTAAAGGGAGAAAGCGTGGTATCCCCTTCGGCAGACTAAAGGAAGAGTGGGGTTAGCTATTAAACGAATAGCCTTGATTCATGGCTGTACGGAAAGGCCTGATCTGTCCAAGGGTAAAAAGAGTAAATAAGGAAATTTTATCTTAAAATGTTCAGAGCACGCAGTCGATCCTGATCAGCGTTTCTAGATTTATATGGAACGCATATATCTGTACCATTCTGGAAATAGGGCATAACTACAAAATGAAAATTTTTCAGGAGATTGATTTGAAAGTTTGATCTATTTTGAGAAATCATCTATGATACCTAGTTTGAATGAAACCATTGTACTGTTTACAATGTTTTGGCAGTTCTGCAAAGGCATTCATTATAAAAGAAAATCTGACTAATTCACCAAAATACATGACTTGTGCCCTTTTCTAGAACGAAAATGATAGCTTTATCATACTTTTGTCTATCTTTTATAAATTCCAGTCAGAGTAATTTGTGTATTTATTTGTTGAATTGCATTTTCTTTATAGGTTTTAAATCAAATATTTTTTTCCTTTGAATTTATTGAAAAATCCTACATTTTGAAATTTTTTAAAAATTTCTTGAAATAATTATTCCTTTTGATAATTTTTGGAAAATTTAACGAAAAATCACTTTGACAATTTTTAGAAAATTAAATTAAGAAAATCAAAGTTTATGACCATTTTTGGAAAATTTAGTAAAAAAAATTCGCACTTTGGCAATTTATAAGAAAATTTTTGAAAAAAATCATACCGGGCCATTTTCTGAATATAATAGAAAAAATAACACTATGTCAGTTTTTGGAAAATTTTGAGAAAAATCAAACTTTTAGGCAATTTCTGAATAATAATATTATCAACAAAATTGACTAGTCTTCTTCAAAATCCTCTGCAAAATCTGGATGTACCTCATGATTTGAAACACTACTTTTACAAGGTAAGTTTTTGTAAAACTGATGAAATCTGGTGTCAATAAAAGGAAGCAATGACAGCAAATCCTTTTTCTTTTCTTCTGATATGGGTAGGGGCCCTGTATATTCTTTTTCTAGCATCTCATTTAAAATTGAGGTTGCCCTCTTCTAACAAAAGAGAGCTTTTTAAGGATTGACTTTTCTTTATAGTCTACAGAGTATAGCATTTGCTTTGGATGCCCTTTGTCATAAATGGATCTGACTACTTCATTCCATCGAAATGCTTCTTTGTCTGCATTAATAGAACGCTTGATTAGCGGTCCTTTAAGGAGTTTGGAGAAATCATAAAAATCATTTTGCGTCATTTCTACAACTTTAAAGGGATTTTTCGGCCAACAGTTCTTACAAGTTGGCACCAATCATATGGTACATTTATACGAATGTCAGTTTTTTCTTAATTTTTTCAATAAGAGCGTGGTCAGAATCACATTCCATGTGTGTGTGACCAGGAACAAGAAATTTATGTGTTATCTTAGAGATCCACGGGCACACTTCTAAAAGAGTGAAAAACATTGATGAGACATGACTGTTCTTATTTTGGCCTGAGCAGCTGTCAGAGTAAAGTATAATTTCTTTAGTATTTTCTGGAGGAAGGAGCTGGATGAAGTTGTATATGCAAGAAGCTATCTGGTTAGCTCCCTGCCAGCTGTACACTCATCCCACATGTAGCAAGTTGCTTGATTGGTTGCTAGCTCATGGAATGTTAAATTAAATGTCCATAAGGGTCTTTTATAAAAGCAACATTAACGCTAAGAGCTGGTGTTCGAAGGCATTGTTGTAAGTCGAATGTGAATACTCTGAGTTTATCATTATTAGCTTTAGAACTTTCTTTGTCCATTCTTTTTTCTTCGTAGGCTAACTCTACATTTTCGTGATGCTTTTTCTGACGAGCTAAAACTTCATTTTTGCCTCTTGATCATCTTCATTAAACTGAGATAATTTAAGCTTTAGAACATCACATGTAGAGCATGTATCTACTTGAGGCTGCTTAAATTTTAGGCCAGTTGTGTAAAAGACTCTCTTGTATGTTGACAAAGATCTATGATGTGAATCGTGATTGGCTTTCTGTACAGGTCGTACATTTTTCAAGTGTTAAATCACTTCCTAAATACCTCTGTTGAGTTTTGTTTCTAGCGTAATGTGACTCATAACTTGGGAAATTGTAGATGTGTTCTTTTATTTTCTATTTCTTCTTCAGTAACAGCACAAGGATTCTTTTGCTTACCTCTTCTATCTTCAATTATCTGGCCTGCGGTTGATTGAATTTTCTTTGTTCGTACCACTGAATAAGCTTTGGTGTTATGTCAAATATTCGCAGAAAGCATTTTTGGCACACTTTTGTTCTCAAGCCATGATTTTCAACAAAATATTCAGGAGAAACTGTCCTATTTTTTTCCTTGGAAGGACTCACTTGTTTTTTCCGGGTGGTTTTTTTGTCTCTTATTTCAATTAAGTTGCTCAAATACTGGATATGCTTAGTATGACAATCCATTGACCAGTAGGTGTCAAACAGGGATTTTTGCAATTGCTCTGAAATGAGCTGCTTGCATTTATTTCTGCAGTTTTCAATTCTGAAAAATCTTTCTCTCTGACTTTTTATTAGAGGTATTTGTATAAGAATCACCTGCGATTCGTGCAGATTTTATTGCTTTTCTTTGAAGTAGCTTTGACCCTTTAGTTGCACTTGAAGCTTGTGGCATTTCATCATCTGTGGGTGGATCGTCATCAACTTTATCTCTGGGTAATCTATAATCAGGATCTAAATCTGAGTCATCAATAGTCTCATCTGCAGATTGAGTAATCGATCATCTTCTGAATTATCTATGTCTTCAACAGCGCTGCAGGAGGGTTTACTTTTCCGAAGTAGCCTCATGGAAGCTTCTCGACCATCCTCTGACCTCTCTGGGTCTTCCCCTCAGCACTGCAGGAGAGTCTACTTTCCCTGAAGTAGCCTCTTGATGCTTCTACCATTATTCTTCCTCTGTTCATTTTATACCAAGCCTAAGAATAAGAAAAAATATTGGAAATTTTGTAAAACTTCAAAAAATGTTAATGAAAAACTCTTGATTTTTTACTGACACCCACTGTATACGGGCTCGAACCCAGGATGACAGAATTACAAGACAGGTACCGTAATCACTGTCACCGCTTTTCTTGCTAGTTTTAATAAAAATTTGCAAATTTCTGTTTGTGCAGAATTTCATTATAATTTGGTAGGTACCTATTTATACAGTATATAGTACAATCAATTCACAACTAAATGAAAAGCAGAAAGAATTTCAGAGCTGCACTAACATGATATAGGTACCTTTGATATTATTATTATACGAAGAATCATTAAAACAGCTAATTTTTTATGCTCACCCCAGTCGAAATTATATTTTTTCCTTGCATTTTGTTAATTTGATGAACAAAAAAATGTTTCTTCTGCAACTTTTTTTTCTGCAAATGCTTATTTTTGGAGATATTAAGCACTTAAAATTATTATATACCATATGGTTATTAACTACGCAGGTAGGCTAGGTACTTTGCAACCAATGAGCTCTATGTTTGCAACAAGCAAACACTGCATACTCATTCAATGTTATTAATCACTCAGTTACATAGCTAACACACCATAGCCTAGGCGAAGAGGTTTTAATTATAAGTACTAAGTTCCATATTCACAACTCTGAGAGGGGTCCAGGGGGTGAAGGCCCTTTTGCCGAGAAATAGCTATGCCCCTTGACAAAACTATAATATCCCCTAGAAAAGGTTAGGTAAGAGGTTGTAATCACTGCAAACCACGAATGTGCAGGCCTAGTTAGTAATACCATTAAAATATATTTACACATACCAAATATAAAAGATAAAAATTGCAGAGCCTTTAAATTCATAACAATGAATGGGATTTTTTATAAGCTGGTGTCATCTTAATAAGTAATATGATAATATTAATTATATATACTTTACTATAAGAATAGTTGAAAATTAAGAAAAATTAATACAATTCATAAAATTCAACTACCTATAAGGAATAATAACAATTTCTATAATTATTAGCCGTACCTTATCAGTATGATACAAATTGTAGTCAAACGACCCTTCCTCGGTGCACTCTCAACACACAATGAATCTTCTGTTTCATTGAAACGAATGCTGCAGCAAGAGCGGTTCAAGTGAATACAAGAATCGACAAGTACATGCAAGACTAACACGCGGCAAAGCGAATGACTTATGCCCTTAAAAATTTGTGATGCCACAAGAATTGTATCTTCGTTCAGGAAATAGGGCATAAGTCGAATTTTGCCCTTTTTCCGTGACGATCGCAAGGCTATCCTTACTTGTGGCTTTTAACAATGCTTTATAACTTTGTTAGGAGTTGGTGGCGTTGTGCCCTTTTTCTAGACTGATTTAGGATCATTTGGGGCATTTCATTTTTGTACTTAACTCCATTTTGCCAAAAATTGACTTATGCCCTATTTCCAGAATGGTACAGATATATGTATGTATGTATATGTATGTACACACACATATACATATATACACAATAAATATATATATATATATATATATATATATATATATATATATATATATATATATATATATATATATACATATTATATATACATACACACACATATATATATGTATATGTATGTGTTGTGCTTGTGTCTTATATTTAAAGAGGAAGAAGACGATAGTTTCTGGTCCGTCAGTTCTGGAACGGTTGGAACAAGAATGAAACTCCCTTACAGAAAACTTCCAAAGTATCAATTGCTTCACATACCTGCAAAGACCGCCCATTAGCAGCCCGTTAACTCTGTCATCACAAACGAAACACAAATATCTTACATACACTCCTGCGTCATGATTTCCTTGGTCACTCTTACTTCTTTGAAACCGAGGATTCCAATTATTTGCTCTTTTCATCACTGGATTTAGAAATATACCGCTGAATCAGACCTGGTAACTTAGTTCTGAAAGTTCGAATGAGGAATCCTTCATCTAGGAAATGGTGACTTACAGCAATTAAAAAGGTGATTTTCTGTGATGTAATTTGATTCATCGTTATGCCATACATCCTTAGTTGCTCGTCCAGATGTCTTATATTTTTAATCTATGAAATATAGCCACTCATCACCCGTCTTTTTTTTTTTGTCATTTATCATTTAATTTTCTGTATGTGACTGAACCACATCAAAACAGTATGATCCTTCGCTTCACTCAGTATCTGATTTTTCAGCCTTTTCATTATTCTTACACAAAATACCATTCAACATATATCATACATATAAATAATCATATAGACTACTGTATATAACACCAAAAGAACCAAGAGTGTCGAACATCTAAATGAACACCGACGTAAATCTCGACACTCAGGAAGTTTCCAAGAAAAGGAATTTGTTGCCTTACTTTCTAACTGCTGTACTAAGATGTAAGAATATAAATCTTTAACCGCCATATATTTCTTGTTTATAGCCACGACCAAAATCACACCATCTCATGTGCTCTCTCTCTCTCTCTCTCTCTCTCTCTCTCTCTCAATAAAATATACTCTTTTTGTAAACGCTGGTTACTTTCTCCCTCTCTTTCTCTTGCATATGTTTCACTTTGTCCCTTTCATTCTACAGATGTTCTTTTTCCCCTATTTATGACTCTCAGACTGGTCTCCCACAATCATACTTTAAGTCAGCCTGTGGTAGTTTTTCGCAAAATTTAATTCTGAACTTTATCACAAAGCCTTCATATTTTTCATCTGGGAAACAAACGCTTGAATCAACAAACAGCTCCGACAGTCACCCAGTAAAGCGAACCTCTCAAATTCACATTTCTTTTATGGGACTGCCGTAAACCTTCAAACTTTAAAATCATTATCTGGGTTCATGACCTTGTCATTTAGATGCAAAAAGGACTCATGCATGAAAATACATTGTTATAAATCCTTATCTGTAAGTATACTGTATATATATACATATGTATATAAAACATACATACATACATATATACAGTATATAAATATAAGTATTATATAAATATTTATTTGTGTGTATATGTATAACGTGCATTATATATATATATATATATATATATATATATATATATATATATGTATGTATATATACACACACACACACACACACACATATATATATATATATATATATATATATATATATATATATATATATATATATATATATGGCAGTACATATAAAACAATAAATGCTGAAGCGTGTATAGAGTATAGCTTTCCACATTGGACAGGGCTTCCTTCGTGGCTAGAATCCACTGACTTTCCCTTCCCTTTTGTTTTCCACGTCTGTGTCATGCCTAGTTCGCATCGAACTTGTCATAAAAGAATTTTACACGATGCAGGAGGAAGGAACCAGGGTTGCAAGATTTAAAAGGAGTCGAGCTAGCCTGCCATTTTTAACGCAAAAAAAAAAAAGATGAAAGGGAAAACCTGTTGACTTTATCAAGTCCAGGTTCGACGTAAAAAGGTAAAAGGCTGATATAAAAGATAGGATATGGATAAGGAAGGGGGACAGACCTTTGAAGGAAGGTATATAGCGGTATCTTGGAAGAAGGAAGGTTGTAGGGACTGGGAAAAATATGAAATTAACCTTTAATGAACATTATAGAATGTGGGATATAGAATTTAGGCCAAAGGCCAAGCTCTGGGCCATATGAGGGCATTCAGCGATGAAACGGAAATTGACAGTAAAAAAGTTTGGAAGGTGTAACATGAGGAAAACCTTGCAGTTGTACTATGAATCAACTGTTAGGAGAGGGTGGAAAGTACGATGGAAGAAAGAGATTGTGAAAGGAGGTACAGTAAAAGGAATGAAAGGGGTTGCAGCTAGGGGTCGAAAGGACGCTGCAAAGAACCTACAGATAATGCCTACAGTGCACCACATGAGGTGGACTGACGGCACTAACCCCCGAAGGAAGTTTACTGATCATCTGAGACTTATCTTGTTGGGACTTCATCAAAGGATGCAGACATGATCTTAAAAGTGGATGTTAACTTCTGCCATAAAGCCAAAATCAGACGCGGTTCTCTCAGTCAGTGAAGTGAAGCATAACTGTGCTGGATTAAGACTTGAATGGTTGGACATCTATGAATGCCGTGGAGCAATATGCTAGTTATACTGATGGGCTTCAGACCAGTGAAGATGAGTAACATTAGGCTTGACAAGTACTTGAATACGGCTTTGGCAAAGAGTTTGAGGCCATTTGTAATAATGTTTCAAGCGAATGGTTAGCACTTGTCGCTTACATTTGTTACGTCTGAAAAAAAATTCAATTAACAAGCAAATAGGGCATAATAAAAAATGACAACAGATGTTTTCTAAATCACACCCAAACAAGAAATTATCTATATTATCTATTACGCCAGGAAAACTGATAGATATGAGGACAACACTGTCTTAAACATTAACTATAACCAGTGAGGAGAACTCCTTTTTTGTAATTTAAAATTGTCAAATTTTTCCCTTCGGCAAGAATGGAAAACACAAGTTATTCCGTCCATAAGTGGTAACAGCAGCCTAACAGCCAGAGAGAGAGAGAGAGAGAGAGAGAGAGAGAGAGAGAGAGAGAGAGAGAGAGAGAGAGAGAGAGAGAGAGAGAGAAAGGTCTTTTCGGAAATAATATTTCGTAGCTTCTTTTATCGGAAGTCTGTGTCCTTAGTGGGGAAGTGCCAACAAATATCCAGCGTTGTTACTTTTTTTCTATTATTCTCCATGTAATTACTGTCATTACCATTATTATGAATTATCATTTTTCTACTGCTTCAGCAACTGTGTGGATACTGCCGACTATTATTTTTATCAAGTTATCTTATGTATCTAGATTGTGTCTATTGTATTTGTTTATTCCAGGTATATGGCCCTGAGCTGCAATAAAGGATATTATTATTATTATTATTATTATTATTATTATTATTATTATTATTATTATTATTATTAATATACAGTATATATGTATATATATATATATATATATATATATATATATATATATATATATATATATATATATATATATATATATATTATTATTATTATTATTATTATGTCTTGTGGAGCAGGGGACCTGTCTAGTTGTTATAGACTGTAACCAACAGGCTTTGCAGCCTGAAACTAATGGGTACGTAATGTTCATTGCAATTTCCTGATACTGTTCAGAGGTTGTATTGAACAGTGCCACAGCGGATTGCTTATCAAGTTTTAAAGGTAAGTTTATCAAGGCTTTGAACAGCTGTCTGATGAACTTACTGAAGTATTCTGTAATTCAGCTCTATATATACGAATCTGCAGCAGCTATAACTTCAACGACGCACATGGACTGTTTATAGTTATGCTTAAGCAACAAATGGAATTTGTCTGGGAGATCTTATTGCTCGAGAAGAGCCACGGTTGTAAATAACTTTTAAAACCAGAACAGCAGCCAAAATATCGAAAAGCAATAAGAAGGTGACCCGAGGCACATTCAAGCAAAAAAAAAAAAAAAAAAAGCCAAATTAATCTTTCGGTGAAAAAAACGTTCACGGTGAGCATAAAATAGTTCCGGACCAGGTGTGCAGAAAAGTGAACACATTTTTGCCGGATAACACAAGCATTCTTTCTGAAAATTGCACATAGCTCACTTTATTCCCTAGCTATGAGGCGGAGCATTTCAGTTTCATATTGAACAGAATGTTCTGTTTGATCGTACGTGCATGCGCAAGGTATAATCTGTTTTTAAGCATGATCGAGTTTAAAAAAGATATTAAAAAGGAGAATCGAGTAAAAGTATCATTAGGTTCCGGAGCAGAATTCCAATATAAGTCGCTTTTCAAAAGAAAAATGTATGCCTTGGTGATATCAATAATCTTATACAAGACAAAATGAGGAGAATAGGGTGGGGTGAGGGGGAGGGGGTTGACTAGAAATGAGACCCTTTATTGGCAATACAACGAGAAAAACCGAGAATTCGAACCGATTTATCACCAACAAACATGAAGGGAATGCAGTGGTCCATAATTTCATTTCAATTTATGAGTTTCCAATACACTTTTGAACAGAAACATCTTCGTATGGATTCATAATAGCATAGATAGAGAAACACGAATACAAATAAGAGTATAAATGCTGCCTCGTTCACAGCTGTGTGTTTCCATGAGGACAGGTATAGTATCGATAAGAGATAAGACATACGCACATATGATACATATACACATACACACAGATATATACACACATACATACACACACACAAACACACACACACATATATATATATATATATATATATATATATATATATATATATATATATACATATATATATATACATATATATATATATATATATATATATATATATATATATATATATATATATATATATATATATATATATATATATATATATATATATATATATATATATGATATATATATATATATATATATATATATATATATATATATATACATATATATACATACATACATATATATATATATATATATATATATATATATATATATATATATATATATATATATATATATATATATATATATATATATATTAAATAAAACGTGTGTGTGCTTCTTTTTATTTCCCTTAACGAATCGATTTTATCTCCACTGCACTCATAGCGAAGGTCTGAGCTCTAATTCTTCAATTAAAACTTCCAGATTCACTTCAACTAAGTGATGATAAGATATATCTCCCTCCATTCCTAATTTCAGTACGATATCCATCAGCTTACTTCAATTAATGATGCTAGCAACAGCTGGTATGACACCACTATACACAGGTAAACTAATTAAATCATTTAATCTACTATATACCATCAAAGAACCTAGCAAACTGTTGAAACCATAACATTCCTGACAATCAACCAACATCAGAGGAAATTTCCTAGTGATTCTTTCCACTCTCATTAATTCGCGGTACTCCTGACTTACCAACTAAACTATCAGTTTTAATCATTTACTCAATATGATAGTTTTCATGATTATAAAAAAAATTATCTAAGCCCTATTACGGTGCTTCGAAAGTAATTATATCTGTGGAAAACACTCACCATGATGCAGAACCCGTGGGCCGCATACAGCGATCAACCGCTCTTACCTACAAATAGAAAAATACAAAATATCAGCGAGAAATAAATAGCAACGGGAAAATTGATACATTACTTATTAATATAATAAGTTGATCCAGTGATAGTCTAATGGCTGAACTTCAAGGATACCAAAGGTTACTCTTCAGCTATTCAGCAGATAATTTTTTTAGAGAGAGAGAGAGAGAGAGAGAGAGAGAGAGAGAGAGAGAGAGAGAGAGAGAGAGAGAGAGAGAGAGAGAGTAGCAGTACTGATAAAAGGAACTTCGATTTTAGATTAAAGAGCTCTCTTCTGATAGCTGAAAAAAGGTATCAAAAGGACGGGGAGAGAGAGAGAGAGAGAGAGAGAGAGAGAGAGAGAGAGAGAGAGAGAGAGAGAGAGAGAGAGAGAGAGAGAGAGAGTAGCAGTATTGATAAAAGGAACTTTGATTTTAGATTAAAGAGCTCTCTTCTGATAGCTGAAAAAAGGTATTAAAAGGACGGAGAGAGAGAGAGAGAGAGAGAGAGAGAGAGAGAGAGAGAGAGAGAGAGAGAGAGAGAGAGAAA
>NC_089760.1:33915000-33920000 GCF_040412425.1 Macrobrachium rosenbergii | reverse complement strand
GAGAGAGAGAGAGAGAGAGAGACGGCTCCTCTCAGGTAGCCTCGTAACACCTATTTATTCCTTTGAAAGATGTAACTGTAGAAGGATAAAAAAAATTTAATCCTTTAGTCAAAGTTCACGGTGTAATAGTGGTTTTATTCTGCACTTAGACCACCCCCGCCGTCCCTCATCCCTACTCTACTATACACCCCAACCTTGAACAAGCCCCCCCACCCTCAGTCTTAGCAGGACCATGATTACCAGTTTTTCCTTAGCGGACGAAGAACCTTCTTCTTTTAACGTGCTTTTTCCCATGGGGTAAGCACGATGCCTTCTTTTGAAGGCAGATATCGCAATCCTGTATACGAGGTCCAAGCTGTGGTCTCCACTGTCCTATTTTATGATTTCTAAAGCTTCAAAAACCCAGAGGCGCAGAATAAAAGTGCTTCTAAGAGGAGTAACATGGATTAACAATGGAAGCCCGAACAACAAAGGGTTTCAAGGGTTCTGCGTCATTGTATCCAGATTGATCCGAGCGAACGCCAAGAAACAAAGGCCTAAAACAAACGAAGATCAAATGGCGGGATGCTATTCTAGAAAGGCGATCACCTAACATAACTCGGTAAGGAATAACGAGTGAATATTGATAAAGATACAAATACATAACTGATCTACTTTTGCACGAAGGGTGTTTTATTTTTCTTCCAATATTTTTCATATAATAAACATTTCTATATAAGTCTATTAATCATTGTTATGCCCATATCTAAGTATGTACAGTACCGAAGCATTTGCATGCTTACACATGCGCAAATGTAAATTTTGATTTTTTGGATAAATCTCTCATTTTTCAGTTCAATTTCACATTTCGAAATAAAAATTCAATTGAACCTCACGCTTCTATTCAAAATTTGGGCCGATGAACCTTTTGTCTAGGTGTATAAAGAGGCTAATAATGTGGGAGTTTCCAGCACAGTGTTTTCATCCCTGATTCAGCAGATAAAGTATGAATGCGACAGTGACCACAGTGCAGTTTTTATTCTCTGAGCCACCCCTATTTTGGGAAACGGCTCAGTACTCACAAATATATATATATATATAGTATATATATATATATATATATATATATATATATATATATATATATATATAGACAGAGGGAAAGATAGACAGATAGATAGATAGATATGTGTGTATATATATATCTGTGTGTGAGCATTGAGCCGCTTTCCCTAATAGGGTCACTGTCACACTCATACTTTATCTGCTGAATCTGGGATGAACACCCCTGCAGGATACTCCCCACACACACACACACACACACACACACACACACACACACACACACACATATATATATATATATATATATACACATACATATAAGCATTAAAATTGTACGAGTGCGTTTCCTTGCAAGCGCTATGTGGATTCAAAAATTTACGGCCCCGCAAGATTTCACATATTTCTCTTTCCGCTCTTCAAACAGCCCCAGCATGGATCACGTGAAGACGGGGGAATTTATGAAGAAGTGCGACTGCATGCCACTATTTTTAGTGAAGCTGTTACACGCTTCAGACCCCGATGACAGAAGCTATATATTTCACCCTGGGGGGAAACAGAAGATAAAAGCATCCCCCAGGTCGCCCGCGATGAACGTGGCATAATTGCTGAGTGATGGGAAGAGAAGATTGTTTGAAATACGATAACTTTCAACGACATGACGGTAACTCCGAGGCCTCAGACGTGATCAAGAAGAGAGAGAGAGAGAGAGAGAGAGAGAGAGAGAGAGAGAGAGAGAGAGAGAGAGAGAGAGGTTTAGTGTCATATGTTTAAAAGCTTTCATGATGTGCCCAGAATGATTTGCAAACCGGAATTACATTTCATTTGATTTTTGTCCCAAAATTTTAGAAAACTTTTATGTTAAGGCTTTCATAATCATCATCATTATTATTATTATTATTATTATTATTATTATTATTATTATTGGCATACGTAGAACAACTGCATTCTGACAAATGAAGGAGTAAAAGTGACCTTATAGAGTTTTAAAATCTCTTATTACAAAGACATAATTCTTTAGCTTCCGAGGTCTACAGCAGTAGTAGTCGAAAGTTAAAATCATCATCATGATCATCATGATCATCACCATCCATATGATTATCATCATTATTATAACAAAATCACTGATTCACATCTCTAGGTTCTTATACGGCTTGGCTGAAGGTTTTATTTCTTATAACTTGGACACCGAAGCAAAATAAATAAATAAATAACATATAAAATATTACATAAATAAATAAATATTTAAATAAACATATGTAAATAAAATAAAAAAGTTCGACGACTGAATGGGAAAAGACCAAACGGAAAGGACGCGAAAGTAAATGAACTCTTGTTGGAACTTTTGTAGGAACTTCCGTGGAACTTTTGTGGGCTGTGCCTCCCACCAGTTTTACGGTGCTAATACAAGTTTAACCCTCGTCATGTTTAAGGCTTTTACTGCCTCGTTTCTAAGTGACTGTTCATGTAGATCTGCATTAGTTAATGTGATGGAAAATACTTATTCGTATATTTACTTGTATATCAATATACTTCTTATTTTTATCTTGTTCACATTTTCAAAACAGATGGGTATTTTAATCAGTGGAGGTTTGGTAATAGCCGTACTGGATTGCTCCTATTGAATGTGTGCCCATTATTAATAATAATAATAATAATAATAATAATAATAATAATAATAATAATAATAATAATAATAATAAAAGGAACACTACGCACGATCCCAAGATCCCTGAAAAGGAATCTGGAAAAACTATATGCCGAAGTAGCTCCAGGAACAATGCCAACAAGTGTGCTACTAGAAACAGCGCACACTATAAAAAAAAAAAAACACCCAGTCGAATAGGATGACTGTGATAGACAAAAAAAAAATTAAAAATCTAAACTAAAAGATGTAGCTGTATAATAATAATAATAATAATAATAATAATAATAATAATAATAATAATAATAATAATAATAATTATAATTATTATTATTATTATTATTATTATTATTATTATTATTATTATTATTATTATTCTGAATTAAAAGCTGTAGATGTTTTATATCAAAGGCTTAGTAAAAAATACTATGAAAATATTATACATTCTAAACAAAACAATCGCTTTAAATATAACATATGATGCCATCAATTGGCTAATATATCATTCATGTTATCTAAATATATACAAAGAAATACTTAAGTACGTGGATCACATGGCAACTCCTTCTCTCTCTCTCTCTCCCTCTCTCTCTCGTTCTGCGTGCGTTCTCTCATGTCTCCCTATACATCAGCGTGCGTGTATGTGGGTACTTGGGCATTAGCCATGGCATCTGCCCGTGGCACCGTGCCGGGGTATTCCTTTATCTTGTCGAAGACACAAGGCATCGTTGAGTTAGATGACGTCACTTCAAAAGTCTTGTGCTCACAAAGGACTGTCTGTGGTTTTGGTTTCACTGTACTCCTAGTTACATTATTAATAATAATAATAATAATAATAATAATAATAATAATAATAATAATAATAATAATAATAATAATAATAATAATAATAATTATCATTACTATTATTATTACTAATTATAATAATAATAATAATAATAATAATCCTTATTGTTATTTTTATAATATTATTATTTTTATTATCATTATTATTATTATTATTATATTATTAATTTATGGAAATTTAGCACAAAGCTAAGCCATTCAGCGCTTTAGAAAGTGAAAAGAGGGAATTGGAGTGGTTGGACAGCAAGATTCACAAAACCTTTCATTTCTAAATTCGACCTCATACGAAGACATCGTCCTCTCGAGACCTCTCGGAAAAGGCGTGCGATGAAGGATTAAAGAATTCTCGTGTGAAATTCCTAGAACGGATTACATTTAAAGGGAACTTAAGAGTGCAGACAACGTTACCCAACTGTAGCAGAGTTTAGGCAGCAACAATGGCTGCCGAGTCATTACATATTCTTCCTCTTCGAACTGAACATAGAATTTATACCAAAGGTCAAGCACTGGGACCTATGAGTTCATTCAGCGCTGAAACGGAAATTGACGGTAAAAGGTTTGAGAGGCGTCACAGGAGGAAAACCTCGCAGTTGCACTATGAATCAATTGTTAGGAGAGGGTGGAAAGCAAGGTGCAAGAAAGAGAATATGAAAGGAGGTGAAGTAAAAGGAACGAAAGGGGTTGCAGCTAGGGGCTGTTCAACCACCAAGGACCTCATGAACAACGCACCAGTCAGTAGGGATATGAAAATCGTAACATAGAGAAGTTAAGTATACCTTAGTTTAACCAGACCACTGAGCTGCTTAACAGCCCTCCTAGGGCTGGCCCGAAGGATTAGATTTATTTTACGTGGCTAAGAACCAAATGGTTACCTAGCAACGGGACCTACAGCTTACTGTGGAATCTGAACCACATTATAGCGAGAAATGAATTTCTATCACCAGAAATAAATTCCTCTTATTCTTCACTGGCCGGTCGGAGATTCGAACTAGCGACCAGCAGAGTGCTAGCTGAGAACGGAACCCACTCCCCCAACAAGGAACATCGTAACCTGGAGAATTCTTGGCAAATGTTACACCGCAAATAAAAAGAAAAAAATTCATAGAGAGACACAACGTATAAAATTAAAACCTGGAAACTGTATGTCCTCTATATGCTGAGCTGACGAGAAAGCCACAATATTACCATCTCCTGACATACTAAAATGACATCCAGTGGTTATAAACCACACTCAGTTACATGCAATAAGAACAGAGAAACCAATCTTGTCTCCCATTTATTTTGTGAGAAATCGTTCCTGCTAATACGATACCTGAAGATCCTGTAAATGTCCCAAGAAGTGCATTTACATCTTAGAATGACTTTGAATCAAAATGATTATTTATATATATATATATATATATATATATATATATATATATATATATATATATATATATATATATATATATATATATACACACACACA
>NC_089760.1:33845000-33912500 GCF_040412425.1 Macrobrachium rosenbergii | reverse complement strand
GAAGCTGGATAAAGTTATAGTTAACAGATCACAGGTGTGGCTAACAGAACCTTCCTCTAGAGTCTAGAACTAGTTCCGGTTAATTTGAGTAAAGACGACACAAGACTGTCTTATTTCGTATGCTTAAATAACTAGGAAGGTATTACTGTAAGACGCTGGTTATGCATTCGCTCATTTAAACTGGCTATAAGAATAAAGACAGCAATTCCACAAGCTTTAGGTGAAGATTGCGGATACTTAAGAAGACAAGAGTAGCAGAAGGCGAGAGGACGATGGTCTGGTGAGAAAAAAATGTTTAGCGTATTTGACTTCAAGGCAAAAATTGGAAAGGGGCTGGGGGAAGATATACTCTGAAGAGGAAGGAAAAATTCCAGAGGATGCTAAGCACTTATCGCGAAATTCCTTCCGAACCAAAGAAGAACCTTCTAAGGATAATAGCACAAGAGCCAATATGGGTCAATGTGTTTACCAATGCTAGCGAAACGTGGACAGAGACTCTCGTAAAATGAAGAATAATTACAGGCATTTAGAATAAGGAAATAAACTATCAATTTTATCAAACGGTTCTTGGGAAATTTCTGAAAACAAGTAAGAATCATCAAAGTAAATAAACTTTTAGTTTTTCAAATGAAAGTGGCAGTCCATTTCTGCATACTGCACTCAGAGACACTGTCTTGAGTTCTGATTAGGGTATCGGTAAGAATACATTGATTAGCTGTAGGGTATCTGGTGTCATGGCCTAACTGCAAAGTTCACTGTCACCTGTCATCAGTGTCACGAAACTCATTTACACGTCTGCAAGTCTTCTAAAAAGAAAAATATTTCTGTACACACTTGATTGCCAAGAGCAAGGGAGCACATACTCCGCCAACGTCAAGCCCCTTTGATCACAGTAATATCTTTATCGACCAGAAACTGTCAGTTGTCGGGATCCAAATGAAATCCCGAGCGCAGGTTAAGGGGAAACAAAACTTCCTCCAATCAGACTTCCTCTTTGGTAGCAACTATTAAATCTGGTTACAAAATTCTACAATAATGGTGCGTAGCGGTTCGGTTTCTTATGATGGAACATTTGAAGCACACCCATATGTAACTTTTTGCTTAACCTTGCTAAGAAACCGCCAAAAAATAATAAATAACAAAAGCAGCCGAACCAAAAAGTAACAGATTCTAGTGGTGATAACTAGGGTGAAGATTCAACCTCTCCAAAAGTTAATATTCCCATCTCCCCCAAAATCTAGTCACCTGTTGCCAGTTACGGGGCCTAACTCTGGTAAAATTTCCGTAAATACAAACACATCACGTTTTGCGTAGTACAGCTAGCAAACAGACAAACATACAAACAAACAGAGCCAAAATCATGACCCTCTTGGCGGAGACAACTGGCAACATTGAAGACTGACGACCAAGTTACGTAAATGTATTGAAGGAACTAATACACTCTAAGAACAATGCTAGGACAAGGATTTTAGATTATTAACATATCTAATTAACGACCTAACATTCCCGTGCACACACTACCATTACTATGATAAAAAAGAGCAAGGTCCACTATAGCATTTGTAAATATTCTTCTTTTGAAAATATATAACCAAGACTGACACAATAGGCCTTACCCCGACTGACTAGTGTATAATGAGGACAAATAAAAAGTAAGATGAAATCAAAACTTATAATACTTAAATATCTTCAGTCAATACACTGCAGACGAAGTATGAATAAATCTGCAAGTTATAACGGGGAAATAAAATAAAAATGAGAAGCAATCAACTATGAAAGGTATGGAGAAATTTATTTCTTTTAACGAGTTGGGATTTACTCTGCGAACTCTAAAAGACACTGTCGCACATTCTATTGGCTTCAGCAACCTACGTTTTTTCTGTTGAAAGAATGAACGAAGAGTCAACTCTCACTTCTTGACTTGAAACAGGCCCGATATTTTTTTTTCCTGTCGCATATCTCCAAATGTCACAGGGTAATTTTATATCCTTTAAAATCGGATTTTTTTAAAGTACAGCAACATAAAACTATCTTCAATGGACTGTCTTGCATGTTTGATGAACATTTCTGAGTACAACAGCATAATCTTATTGTCAGCAGCAAACTGAAACTATTTAGTGCAGAACTAGACCTACAAATACACAACTCAATCATAGGTGAAACATGAGCATACAGCTAGTCACTTCGTTAAATCAAAACCTGTTTTATTTCAATAAAGAAAATTAACAGAAACAAGGAAAAAGTGTAATATCTGAATCTTTCACAATAAGCCCTTTGTTCTCGGCATTATTATGATGCAAAGTACCTCATTAGGAAGTCATTATCAAGAATTAATTGCCACTTAGGAAGGTTTCACAGAGTTATTATACTCAATGGGCTTAACTTCGTTGCAGTTATTGATTTACTTACATGGCCATCTATCGTGATTCACATTGTAAGAGTTAGCTTACATCTGGATGGGCATAGCGGACTGTGGAGAAATATAGTCTATTGGCTATTACATTTCATTAAGTACTTCATAGTCAGTTAAATTCATGTTGGCCGTAACTGGCTTGTTTTCCCAACCTAAGGTTACGGTGGCATTATATTCAATGTTAGGGCAGGATCGAAAATGGGTCATTTTGGCGAATTATCATGAGTTAGTTTGGGAAAATTCATAGGCTTACTGTTAAAAAAAATCATGCCAAGGGAACTAGGCCTATTTTTCGTAGTAGATTCCTTACAACTGTTGTTACTATTAGAATATTTCACACTGACGCTGCTTATTTTTATGACTATTAACTGCGTTTGGGACCAGGCTAAGTTGATCACAAATTTTAAAAAAGTTTTGTTGTCTAAATAGTATTGCTTAAATCAGTTTTGGCGAATTTTCTGTGGTCATAATTGTGAAGTTCATTTGTACAGTATAAGTGTATATACATATATGTATGAATATATATGTATATATATTATTAAAATGAGACATATATGTTGTTATATATATGTGTGTATATATATATATATATATATGTGTACATATATATATGTATAATATATATATATATATATATATATATATATATATATATATATATATATAATATATATATATATATATATATATATATATATATATATATATATATATATATAATATATATATATATATATATATATATATATATATATAATATATATATATATATATATATATATATATATATATATATATATATATATATATATATATATATATGCCAAATATCCCTCAATATCGAATTCGCTTACTCTGGGAATAACTTACATCCAAAGGGATGTATGATCATCTACCCTGCCCAGGATTCGAACCTATGCCTTCCTGTCGCAAGTCTCGCTCAGAAAACCAAGAGTCACTGTCCGGCTCGAGCAAACTTTCAATGAAAGCTCTTTCGCGTCCCAGAAAACAAAATTTATCAAATTACCTCTTCACCTGATATTTATAATAACCTCTTAGGGTGGCATATCTAAGCAACAGCCAACTGAGAGAATAAATTTAAGACGCCCCCCCAAAAAAAAAGCGAATTAGAACATGCATTCAAGATACTTTTGGGTTACAGGCACGCAATGTTACCGACCACACCACAGCGGAAGTTTTTTTTTTTTTTTTTTCTCGCGCTCAGTAGTAGGCGCCATATACTCGTATGTGGCTACCTACTGTTGGTCTTGAGCAGACTTTCATAGAAAGCTCTCCCACACGCTGGTACAGATACCGCTATAAATAACTTTCTCCATTTGTTCAGAGGAAGTGCTAGTGAATAAAGCAAGAAGTCTAGACTTCAGGAACTTCTTGTGACGTAAGTCTCCCCACAGGTATTTTGATGACGTCATCGATTTCCGTGGTAGCATTATTTCGTTATTTATACACAGACATACACATACAGACACACACAAATAAATATAAACAAATACATACACACACACATATATATATATATGTATACAATATGAAATGTTTTGTTAAAACAGAATTCCACTGCTTTACCTGAGGAGAGCGACAGTTTGGTCTCTGAAATATAGCATTTATTTTCTATATTTTGTCGTATTTATGGGGCCCTCTTATTATATATATATATATATATATATATATATATATATATATATATATATATATATATATATATATATATATATATATATATATATATATATATATTTATATATATATATATATATATATATATATATATATATTATATATATTGACACTTTTATAAAATTTACATACGAGACCCATACTCCGTTATTTCTATCTAAATATTAGGGCATAACTAGAAATTATGCAGATTTCATCACGTTACAAGAATGATGCTTATTTAACTATCCGAATACGTAGCCTGACTCATAACTGCTATCTCTTCTTGTAATACTTTTCTTATTGTTCCTTGAAATCAAGCTCTAAATTCTTTGCCTAGAATATTTAAAACAAATACTTAATGCAGGTAAATTAACATAAGACTCTGCGCACGTAAACGCGCGCAACTCTTGACTAGAGCGAGGCGGAGCCCCCTATTGCTCATGCGCCAATCATGGGACTAAAATAGCCGCGCACAGCATCCCGACTGACTCCACCAACATAGTTTGTATGTGCGCATACATATATGTACGAGACATACACACAGACTTACGTACACGTTAATACAAACGCACTGGGCACCGACACCCATTAAAAGTATCTCGCGGATAAAACGGATAGTCTTTTTATCAATTCTAAAGGAAGGCGAGATATTTGGAGTGACTAGAACCGATTAGTTTTTCGTCAACACTTTGGCCGAAATTCTCATGACCATCAAATTCAAGTTTACAAACTCATTTCTGAGTTTTATTCTTCTTCCATTACTTTTTCCGGGTTTCTTTGGACTGGAATATAATTCAGGCCCAAGGCCAAGCACTGGGACCTACGAGATCATTAAGCGCTGACAGGGAAATTGAGAGTGAAGGAGGTTTGAAAGGTGTAACAGGAGGAAAACCTCGCAGTTGCATTATGAAACAACTGTTGGAAAGGGGTGGAAATTAAGATGAAAGAAAGATAATATAAACTGAGGTAGAATAAAAGAAATGAAAGGAGTTGCCGGCAGGGGCCGAAGGGACGCTGCAAGAACAGTAAGTAATGCCTATTGTGCACCGCTTGAGCTGCACTGACGGCACTATCGCCCTACGGAGTGGGTTTCTCTGGGCATTGCCCTACAAACAAAGAAATAAACGAACATTGGACTATCAACCACAGATTGAAAAATGATTCTAGGTAATAACTGTACCGGCTTTAATAGCACGTACCTTTAATGACGGAGCCATTTGCGTGCGCAATTATGCGCATAATTAAAAATGAGATGATATTGCACTTCTATATTTGCCCGTCTTTTTTATGTGATTTAATTCAATTTTGAATCTGCCTCGTCGAGAACTTTTAGAATTAATTTTAGATCACAGAGTGATATGAGAAGCCAAAATTGCGCCTGTATATGTATAGGTTCGAGAAAGTAAACGCAGTAATAATACATCATATAACAAAGAATTTATGCATACATACATACATAATGTATATACATGCGTGTATATTATATATGCATAAGCGTGTATATATATATGTATATATATACTTTGTATACATACATACATATATATATAAATATATATATACAGAGAGAAGAGAGAGAGAGAGAGAGAGAGAGAGAGAGAGAGAGAGAGAGAGAGAGAGAGAGAGAGAGAGAGAGACTCGTGATGAGTATGCAAACCGAAGGGGAGACACTACCAAATCAAATAGCCCTCGCAATCAAACAGTCATAATATCAGGGAACAATCAAAAGAAATAAAACAATGTAAAAAGCAAAAACCGAACTACTCATATCTTTTGGCACCGGATAAATAGAAAGGGGAAGCAGAGTAAAGTGAAGTTTAAGAGCCTTTTGACATTATTGTCCCCAGGCCATTGGTGTCTGATGTAGAGGTCTATCGGGGGTGGGGGGCGGGGGTGTCTGGGGCACGGGGAATTAGGGCACGGGTAGCGAGATGAATGTCAGTGCTCTTTAAGAGGCAAACGGCCTTTGGCACGCTTGGTACAATACTTAGCGTACCTTTGCCATTCTGCCATTCAGTTACAGTCGAATCCCTAAAAACCAATGGGATTTGGAATAAACACCATTGTACCCAGTGACTTACAAGAGAGAGAGAGAGAGAGAGAGAGAGAGAGAGAGACTCTTCCCAGTGTTGCTAGATGTACCTCTACCACTTGTGTATTCTATTGAAGGACTGGAATATTCTATTAGATTACTATTTATATTCTACGGGGCTTTCTTTTCTTTACGTTCATAAAGAGTGAGTGTATCTTATCTACAGTTCAGTTCTCTCTCTCTCTCTCTCTCTCTCTCTCTCTCTCTCTCTCTCTCTCTCTCTCCATGTTTCGATCGTTTCCTTCTCGGTAAGCCCATGACCGTTGGCCAGATTCATTGAGTTTATTAAATTCATCAGGCATTTGTTGTGGGCTCGACATTAGCCACAAAAACTCCTTTAGACACTCTCTACCTGTGTTACCTTGTCCATAGTAAAAGTCCTTCCTTGCGCGTTTATCGCATTTGGGTTCCTAAATTAATAAGTTTAGAAACTAATTTAAATAACTTTTCATCTACTCAATGAGAGTACAGAATGAAGAGCCTCAACTGAAGCCTTTCACTGACACTGCAGGACAAGCGACAGATCACCCGTGACACCAGATGAATTCTAAGCCGTTAATTTATACGATAACTGAAAGGTCTCTCTTTTTTCTTACATATCTCAAGGAGTCTGAGTTTATTTGCAAGAGGAAATGTTATTTACCTCTTTGGCACTGACAGGCAGTGACCGAGTTGATGTGTGAAAGAATAAATGGCTCTCTGGTCACTCTTTAATACCAATGATCTTACTGGTTGCTGTCACTATTGCGAGGTGGGACATTGCTTGCCTTTCTTGCGATCTCTTAAATCAGTTCTGCATAAAGTCCTAGTATATATTCTCATGCATCTCTAATTACAGGCGAGGATACATTATGATTTACAAGTACAGTTTAACTGATAAATCTCTTTTTCTTGGGCAAAATGGTAGCAATTTCCTTGCCCGCTTTGCTTCCTTTTGGATACTATGGAATACGGTATACATTTGCATATACTTGCATGTATACACACATATATATGTACTGTATGTGTGTAAATGTGTGTGTGTGTGTATATATATATATATATATATATATATATATATATATATATATATATATATATATGCTTTCTTTTGGGTACTAAGGAAACTGGTATATATTTGCATGTACCTGCATATATATATATATATATATATATATATATATATATATATATATATATATATATACATATACATATATATATATATATATATATATGTATATGTGAGAGAGAGAGAGAGAGAGAGAGAGAGAGAGAGAGAGAGAGAGAGAGAGAGAGAGGGATCCATATGTGTATGTTGTCAGTTGATTAAAATAGAAACTGACTGCTACCTGAACACTGCTGCCCTAGGAAGTGCCAATGGTATGGAATGCTAATGCATCGTAACCCTCTATTGGAGAGAGCGACCCCTTAAATGGCGTACGAATCTCTCTTAAGGGCCGTACACACGATCAGTATTACTGTCATTAAAAATACTGTCATTAATTTGGTACTGTCAGTACACTAAATACACGTTCAGCATTTATTACTGAGTGAAGTGTCAGTACATTCAGTGACCGACATCGAGAGGTTGTCGCTATTGCGTTCTAGTCTAGTAAAATGGGGAATAAAGAGAAAGCATGTCTCTTTTCATATAATTTCAACTCTGGTAAGCGACGATATAATAGAATAAAATCCTCAAGATCCATTTTCCCTTCTTCCTGTCCTGCCATTGTAACTGCCACAGTAGCTTGGATAGCAATGATGGGACAGCGAACACACCATCAGTAATATAAGGCCCAACCAAATACTGATGACTGGATTTTGAAGTCAGTAACCATCATTTTGTGGTACTGGTGGTACTTCAGTATGACGCACACACCGTCAGTATTACTGACAGTACACAAAATAATGACAGTAATACTGATCATGTGTACGGTGTTAAGGCCAACGGTAATCACAGTAAAGTTGCCAATGCTCATCATCCCGAATAATTTATGAGATCACCAAATGGACCACCATCTTTTTTGGCTCATCTCTTGAGCTCACTCACAACAGAGATGACTTTTAATACATGACTAAAAAAACATAATTTCCTAGTTGTTTATAAAGGGTAGTGTCTTCAACTAAATAAAGGGCTCTGATGCCACCAAAGACCATTGAGCCACCGCAATCGAGCTGCTGAAGAAACATCTGACAACACTCGATTGCAATCACACCTGTGATGTCGGCTGTTAAGCCACCCTCAACCTCGGCTCACTTTCGAAGACTTAGAGTAGAGCTTTCTGCTTCTCACGAAATCCCCGGACTAACCTAATATAAAACATCCAGGCTCTCTACTGGATCTCGCATTGGAACGTGACATCAAATCTGTATGTTTATCGGAACAAACACTGATGTTTTTCTGTAGCAATCATAGAGCGTGCATTCCCACAGTGGGCCAAATCATGGAAAGGCCAAAGCTCATGCTTTAAATTCTCGAAAAGTAGACCGCTGTCTACGTTAGTTAAGGATAACCATACAACCCTGCCCATGAAAGCCACTAATATTTACCCTATGCACATTGCATAAAGTATGCATCAGGCACACCCTACACGTGAAGCATGGCTTGAACTCAGCGTCAGCACCTCACGCTGTTCACTCAATCAACGTGCCCACCATAACTCACAAAGAGACTTGCGGTTATTTTTTACTCAATCTTTATTTTAGTTGCCTTAAAGGAGGACATGCTCATTATAGCGAAGAGAGCAAATTCAGAGCGCTAAAACTCACGACTAACACCAAAAGTTTTTGTGCACGAAGGCATAAACTAATGCTTCCAGTGTCAAAATTATCGTTGCGCTTCCACGGACTAATTAAAGCCCAAAACAAAGCAGTAGTACGGAGAAAGACATCCCATCATGCGCTGCAATATCAAATTAAGAGACTCAAAAAATCTTGAACGGTACAGTTGGTACTCACCGAAGTGGAGATGCTCGACAATGCACTAAATTCTGTCAGTATAAAGGTAGATATTAGTCCAGTGAGCGTCATACGAGATCCTCTTTAAACCAATAGTATATACAGAGCACTTTATCCAAGTAATTTCATTCTTTACAAAATATTTCCTAACACCGCATTAACCTCGTTATTTTCCCTCAGAAACTTAATGTAAGGTCATGATAAAACTACAATATTTTCCACTAGCCGCATGAACGCTTCTTCACAGTTGAAGTCAAACTGCCGGTCGCCGGCGAACAGTTTTCCACAGTTCCAGCTGGGAAGTGAATTCCGGCGGTCTGACCAATGACGTTCGTAGAAAGAAAGGAAGAAGGTGGTACCCAGCAATTATACTGATAATCAAACCAAATGATAAATGACCAAAACAAGTGTTCTTGCAACGATAATAAGGATCATGCCAAGATTAGCGAAACCTTCGCTATTCTTTACAAGAAAATTATTGGGTTCGTTATTCTTTACATGGGAATAATCAAATGAACCCAGACATTTGATCCCCATGGGCTAGTACTAAACAAGGCGAAAATATATTTGCCCCCAAGGGACTAGTACTAAACACGGCGGAACAGTGTAGATGAATCACTGTTTCGCCGTGTTTAGTACTAGCCCTCATGTGGAATTGGAGTTCGGACCGGAAAGGGTTGGCCGTTCGTTACATGGGGATCATTGGGTTCGCTAATCTTGACATGATCCGATAATAATGGAATATAAATGAACAACTAACACTTAATGTCAAGTTTTAGATTGCTGAGCATGTAATTACAACACACCAAATATTAATCTCCCCCTAACGTCAAGTCGTTCACCCTCCCTCTCATATTCTCAGCGCAAACTTGATGACAGGAAATATGTAACTAAAAAACTGAATTATTAGGATTATCAACATTTTCACGCGACAATGCAACAGTTTAATTCAGAATATTTATTTTCTCTCTCATCTGATTAGGAATCAAGTATTATTCATTCATAACCATCATGGATTCATGTTCTTAATTGTAACGCTTCATTTCACTCGAAAGAAATGTCATTTTTACATTCAGCATGTGCCCAGAGGTAGTACCAGGCGATTGCCCTTGATGTGACGAAAGTCGTGTACTTAGAGAAATTAAATGATGCAGTTATGTTCTTATAAGACTTTAAAAATAAAGTTAGTAAATGGAGCCTTGAATCTTCCTTCCTTTCATTAACGCTTCTTGTAGTTCAGTGGACGATTGGAATATCTTTGTGCAGACTCCCAATCATGTCTCATATAGATACCTCGCACAAGTTGGAGTCAAACCTAAGGCTGTGCCATAGCCTGTGTACCCCGTAGGGCGGTAGTGCCATGAGTCCACCTCACGTGGTGCACTGTAGGCACTACTTATGGTTCTTGGCAGCGTCCCTTCGGCCCCTAGCTGCAACCCCTTTCATTCCCTTTACTGTACCTCTTCTCTTATTCTCTGTCTTCCTTCTTGCTATCCACCCTCTTCTGACAATTGTTCCACAGTGCAAATGCGAGGTTTTCCTCCTGTTACACCTTTCAAACCTTTCTACTCTCCATTTCCGTTTCAGCGCTGATTGACCACATAGGTCCCAGTGCTTGGCCTTTGGCCTAAATTCTGTATTCTATATTTCACACCTTTTTACTGTTTTGAATTCCAGTTTCCACTGTTTTGAATTCCAGTTCCCTCAATCAAGGGTATATTTATTTTCACCTATATATATTTTTCACTAAATTTCTTTTTCCCCTTTAGGGAGGGGTGACACAAAAAATGGCACAGTCCTCTGGTGTTTTACAAATCTTGGGGCTCAGGTTGCTAGTACCACGCCCCTTTCCTTGATCCCCGCAGACAGTGCAACAACCATTTGCAGTTCATTTACAGCTGGGGGACTTGTGAATGACAGACTGGAAGCGAGCTGTCACAGCAATCGTCAACCCAGCACTGCCCAACCCAGCCACAGCCCTCACGCTGACCCCTCCTTAGTTTAGTAAAGCCGTGATTCAGTGGAAGCTATCAGACTTGAGTGGGGATTAATCTCGGGACCATGCATTGGTAGTCATTGAGCTAATATATATATATATATATATATATATATATATATATATATATATATATATATATATACATATATATATACATACATATATATATACATACATATATATATATATATATATATATATATATATATATATATATATATATATATATATATATATATATATATATATATATATATATATATATATATATATATATAGAGAGAGAGAGAGAGAGAGAGAGAGAGAGAGAGAGAGAGAGAGAGAGAGAACTGTATGGTAATGGACTGATTTCTTTGGCTTTTAGGCAAATAACCCACTTTCAACCTACACACTATGAGAAAAAAATAAAATTCTTTCGAAATATTAATTTTTAAAATATATATACTTTTAAGTATGTTTGGAATCAACGATGAAAACTTAAAGCGAGCTGAATATAAGAAAAAACACTAAAACATTAAAAGAAGTAAAATAAAATAAGAGCTGTTCCACAACAGATAAAACGAGAGATGACTGATAGCGATTATAAGGTTTAATAGTTTTAATGTATATCGATTCTGAAATTCCTAAATCGCTCAGTTTCGAGCAAAATATGTCTAACATCTTGAAATTATCGAAACTTAATCTTATTCAGTTGGCGCATATATGCCAGCGTATCAAAGAGCGCAGCTTTAGGGTGTGTATACACTACAGTAAAACGCGCCATCAACAAACGTCGGAACTTATCGCATACGTTTCACAAACAGATTGAAAACAAGTCAGCAATAGTAAGTGGGGAACCAACCTTCGGCAAATCCCGGTTAATTGTATGTAGTACAAATAAGTCGTTGATTCGTAATAGTTTATTTTTTCGTCGTTTATACGAAGTAGCTAAATGCCAAGCACTAGGACCCATGAGGTCATTCAGCGCTGAAAGGGAAACTGAGAGTAAAAAGGTTTGAAAGGTGTAAGAAGAGGAAGACCTCGCAGTTGCACTATGAAACAATTGTTAGGATTGGATGGATAACAAGATAGAAGAGAGAGAATATGAACGGCGGCACAGTAAAAGGAATGAAAGGGGTTGCAGCTAGGGGCCGAAGGTACGCTGCAAAGAACCTTAAGTAATGTCTACAGTGCACTGCGTGAGGTGCACTGACGGCACTACCCCTCTCCTAGTCATCCTACTAGTAATGTGTGTGCTGCTGGGGTTGACTCCTATTCATCCTACTAGTAATGTGTGTGCTGCTGGGGTTGACTCCTAGTCATCCTACTAGTAATGTGTGTGCTGCTGGGGTTGACTCCTAGTCATCCTACTAGTAATGTGTGTGCTGCTGGGGTTGACTCCTAGTCATCCTACTAGTAATGTGTGTGCTAGAAGTTGCCGACATGTGTTTATGACATGTTTTACTGCTGTGTGGATGCACCCTTCCTGTTAAATCTCTCCCTGTTCTATTGTTTATTCCCGCAGGCTGACAGCTTCCAATTCTAAAAGTTCGTGTTGAGCAACCCAAATATCCCTCTAGGCAGCTCGGGCAATTAAGCATAGGCTATAAACAATACATACACGCATTGGATTCGGAAGCATATCTTTGAAGGGGAAGAGAATTTCAATTACTGATGTTGCTGCAAAAAAACAATCTGAAATTTATCTGTGGAGTAATAAATGTTAAGGCAGGTCTCCTGGCTGTAACTGGATTTTGTCAAGTGTCTTTTTCTACGTATGGAATTTTGCAGCAAATTCCATTTTCGTTGGCTTTGATGGTTGGTGGCCATGGTTCATATGATGAATCTAACAATTTCCTTATTTCTTTATGAACTAAGCTTAGTGGAGAACCACAGTCATTAAAAAAAACTTTTGCGAAATTAGAAATTTCTCGGAGCATGAAGCATAACTCAAGGATTTGTTGTACAACTCGTGCATATGTTGTGGGCTCTGTAACTAAGATTTTATGATGCTAGTTTTGAAATTGTTTTTTAACATCACGTTCTCAGACATCTCCACCGTACAAAACTCATAACAAATAACATGGCAGGCATTAACAGTGCCCCCTTTTTTCTGCTGAATGCGAGAGGCGTAAGACGCTATTATTCCGACCATCGATAAAATTCCAGAGAGAGAGAGAGAGAGAGAGAGAGAGAGAGAGAGAGAGAGAGAGAGAGAGAGAGAGAATAAGGTTTCTGGAGCATAGAATCTAATAAATTGAAGATTCCAGCTTCGGCCAAAAAATTCTGTTAAACGCCGTTTAGGACCAATGCCACAGATCCACTAGCAGTTATGAGATGTATGACCTTTCATTTGGAAACAACAGGAAGCAGGTAACTTATCAATTTGTGTCCCATGAAAAGCTAACCCATATTACTAGTTAGCCTCCGAAGCAAGGTCTGAAATAACGCTTCATTAAAATGGCCATTTTGATTATTCCCGCCACAAAAGATGGCAGAAGGCAAAGACTTTAAAGAGTATTTAAAGCAGAATGTTGGACACTGAGAAAATTTACAGAAGCATTCTGTTTTATAAGCGTGTGTTCCTTTTTTAGACTCCTCGGAGGTCATCAAATACAGGATGAAAAACATGCAATCAAATCAAGTAAAAGCTAATATAATAATAATAATAATAATAATAATAATAATAATAATAATAATAATAATAATATTATTAATATCATTATTATTATTATTATTATTGATGTTGTTATTCATATAAGTACGTAACCCTACTGGACTCCTGGAGAATAATCAAATGTTGGAATACTTGCAAACAAGATTATCGTTCATACATATATATATATATATATATATATATATATATATATATATATATATATATATATATATATATATATATATAGAGAGAGAGAGAGAGAGAGAGAGAGAGAGAGAGAGAGAGAGAGAGAGAGAGAGAGAGAGAGAGAGAGTCCTCACTGGACTCCCGGAAGGAAACCATAAAGTCAGAAATCGAAAAATTCAAGAATTATGAACAACTAACTGACTAAAACGTACCATGAATAAATGAAGAATAGATAGTATAGGAACAAATTTAATTTTTTTTATTTGTTTTAACGAATAAGGGTTCTTCTTTCAACATTTTTTGTCCACGTAAGGAGGAAAGCATTTTGGATCGAGAAAGCCATCAGACTATGGTGAGGTTTCAGTCCCAGGACTCTCGTTCATTACAAGCATCATTATCTCCCACTGAGAGGAGGTTCCTGCCCCACTTACTGGGCCTAGTAATGGTTCCTCCTGTTTTATGGGGACATTAGGGTCCCTCTCATTCTGGCTGCACAATATCAGCATCATAGGTCCTGAAATTGATTGCTTACGACAGAGAGAGAGAGAGAGAGAGAGAGAGAGAGAGAGAGAGAGAGAGAGAGAGAGAGAGAGAGAGAGAGAGAGAGTCTGTTACTGTTGAAAGTGGATTTAATTTCCTACATAACGACAAAATTGTTTTCTTACTACAGTAATAAGATCTTCCGTTGAATCGAACGTATTTTGCAATTATGTTGAACCCAGAGAGAGAGAGAGAGAGAGAGAGAGAGAGAGAGAGAGAGAGAGAGAGAGAGAGAGAGAGAGAGAGAGAGATTTACATACAAGTCTTAAGTTACTAGTTCAATATGTATCATGTATTTGTCTTTGAGATCAAATTTTTAACAGCTTCGTTTGTATACGTGCATGTGTACACTTATATTTACCTGATGTCTCTTGTTTATCATAAATGACTTGTACACCATTCGTTGCATTAATGGTTGTGAATTATATGTTAAAAAAAAAGAGGCCGAGATCTAACTTTTCTGCGTGTTTGTATTCTTGTGCATCTTTTCAATGTAATATTCACAGAATGGTCGGAATCTCTTGAGAGGTTACAGACATCAACGAATATTGTCCTTTTTTTTTGAGGCACTTTGTTGCCCTACTTTAGGCCTAAGGCCTGGGAGTTGTTTCAAGTATGCACTTTAGGGCTAGCACTGTCGGCAAGATAAACTCCCTTTGGTAAGAAGACTTAGTAATAAAAACTATACAGCCTTATTTTTTAGAATGGCGAATGTTTCTTTATATAGCTAAACACATTGATATTGAAAATACTTAAACAATTAGAGGGAATGTTAAAAATACATCTGTTAACGATTCGAATTCTTTGGAAACATTCTGAGAAACTACAAATGTTTCATACAGATACCACAAAGTGATATTTGCTAATAAATCAAAGAAACTGAAACTTACATAATACTCCGAAAGTAGTTGATAAATCTCCTTAGCTAAGGTAAGGGATTTTCCTTCCCAAGTTATGATAAAACATGTTTCTTATCAAAAACAAATAGATTGTTCAAACCGGCTGACTTTCAAGTTTGCAACGTCCACAAGCGAACGAATGAAAAAAGTAATGGAGAATAATAACTGCACAAAGACGAGAAGACAAATAAATATAACACATATAATTCCCCTTACAGGATATTAGGTTCGTATACAGAAAACGTATCCAGAAAGTTGTGGAAAACAAAAAACCACTAAAATAGAAAACAAACACAGATGATGCCTTTCTAACATCTCCCTGTATATTAACCATTATGATGAGAAAACAGTCAGAACCAGTAATGTAAAGAATGTTACTCGTTGAGGCTGAGTCTGAAGTCCCTCTAGTAGTAATGATGAATTGTATTAAATGTGGAGTAGACTTCTGATGCAAGTGACACTTATAATGTAAAAAGATGTTATGCAGGTGAGAAAGAGTGTCATACACCAACTGGATTCCATATAAGCAAAGAAGTGACTAAGACTGCAAGAATGCTAACATTAACTGGCTGCCAGAACAGAGTTCAAGAAGTGAAAAGAGTGAGAGTCCACTGTTTGAGAATTTGTTGAGCTTTTGTGGAAAGAGAGAGTAAATGAATTAACAGGCTAATCAACTTGCACAAACACAAACTTTTTTTTTTTACCAGTTTCTTATATTCTCCAGTATTTGAAGAATGGCAGCTCTTAGCACTGTTTATAAATTAGTGAACCTACTCCTTGATATTCTACACCTTAACACCTGCGATTCGGGGTACCATTGCCCCCAACAGATCTCAAACATTTCTTTTCTGCATAGCTTGGCAACTAAGTATATGTATATGTATATCTATGTATATATATTTACATATACATATATGTGTATATGTAAATATGTATACATATTAGGTGTATGTGTATATATATACATATACATATACATATACATATATATATATATATATATATATATATATATATATATATATATATATATATATATATATATATATATAATCCCAGAGAGTGACCCTACACAATTAAAATAACTAAACAAATGTTAGTTGTGGTCTTGAAATTTCACAGTAAAAATTATAATCCGCCTTTAAAACACTTCGTTGCTTTACTACCTTCATCATCAATCTCACGCATTTGCTATAAGAGTACACGTCTTTCTGTAAATTAATCTTTCTACCAAAGCCAAAAGCCATTCTCTCCTTTCCTTTTTTCTTTCCCATCGCCTGATTTTCAATAAAAATACTAATTAAACCCCGGTTCTGTACGTAATATTTTATCTTTTAATGTGTCAAGGATCGGAAGCGAGCCCACGTATTAGGAACGTTTCTATATAGCGTAAATATCATTCTTAATCATACTGAAATGACTTTTCCAGTAATTACCTCGTTACCTCGATTCCACTGTATTATAAGCACCAATGGAAAAGAAAACAGATTAGGATCCAGGTATTCAGTAAAAGGAAAAAAAGGGCCAAGCGCTGAGTTACAGGAGAGGAAGTACGAATATTTTTATGCGGACCATAGTCTAAAATCGAAGCAAGTCCATCCGATCTGAAAGCAAGAATGGTAATGGCAAAAGCTCTGAACACAATACAGGAACATTTAAGAAGGGTAGACCAAATGGTTGACCAAGACTTTCTCTATACATGAAACATTTGGATTTCATAAGAAAACGGCTCCGGGAGGTCGTAGGTATTTCAAACTTAATCTTAGAGACCACAGAAAGGGGGCTGTCCTATGGGCATGGAAATGAAGGAAATTGGTTATCGTAACATACGAGGATAACCATGAATAACCGAGAAAATACCTATTAAACGGTAAAATAGAATGGCAAAAAGGAAGAGGAAATACAAACAAGTAATAAACGCGCCGAAGTTTCTTCGGCGCAATCAAGTTTTCTGTACAGCATATAATCAAGGCCATCGAAAATATATCTATCTTTCGGTGGTCTCGGTATAATGCTGTATGAGCCGCGGCCCACGAAACTTCAACCACGGACCGGTGGTGGCATATCCTATATCGTTACCAGAAGCACGATTATGGCTAATTTTAACCTTAAATAAAATCAAAAATTACTAAGGCTAGAGGGTTGCAATTTGGTATGTTTGATGATTGGAGGATGGATGATCAACATACCAATTTGCAGCCCTCTAGCCTCAGTAGTTTTTAAGATCTGATGGAGGACGGAAAAAAGTGCGGACAGATTAAAGTGCGGACGGAGAGACAAAGCCGGCACAATAGTTTTCTTTTACAGAAAACTAAAAAGAACCCTAAAGCCTGGTGAAACAAATGAAGACTCACAATGAAGAGTTTGTAGCGAGTGATCATGTTGACAAACTTTCGTAGAAATGAAGTCCATCTGCCTGTGATTTGAATGAGGGAAGGCCTATGAAACTTGCCACGAATTGCAGTTTTATTTGCGTGTTAAAGTTTTACGACCACTCGTTCTCTGTAACAATTTCCAACAATTTCCTGGCATTACCTCGCGGGGAAATATATTGCCTTCACTATGACATTTTGTTATCTCCCTTCCCTGTTTTTCTTTAAAAGTTTAATCACCTTATGGCGTAAGATAAGCTTAATCAGCCATTAAACTTTGAAAATCATTGGGCCGTAAAAGTCAATAGGCCTAAAAGATGAGGGGCCTTAGGTTTAAAACTTTTAGACCTGAGATTCACTACAGGCAATGAATTACCCATTAATGAAGAAAACTTGCTCAGGATAACTAATATTAACTATAGTGACACCATCTCGATAGACCATATTTTACGGAGGGAAAAAGACAAACTTTGGACAAGATTCTGTTATTTATTATTTTCTTCTGGCAAAGAAGGATAGACAATGTTCCAAGTTTGTTTGATCAGATATTATTTTAGGCTGAGCACCATTAATAGGTTGTTTGTGTAATTATCGTACCCTCATCAACAGCAATTCTTTTCCTGATGTTTTTCGAGAGTGGACGAAATCTTTGTCTCTACAGAAGGATTGGAAATGTTGGTAGTGTGTTTGTGACAAGATAATCGCAATTCTTTTCTCGTCTTTAACGGAGGTTGTCATAATGATCCTTCAACAACAATTTTTGGACAACATACACATCCATTTATAGTGCATTTTAGGACAGACACGTTTTCTTGCTACAAGATATATGATAAGTGTATTTCGCAGCTATGCAATATCCTTTAATACTGTCAGTTTCTCTCGTGTATAAATACGCAAATGCTTTTATGTAAAAACATATTAATGGAGGGTAATCTCCAATCAGTCACCCAACTATTGCCTGTCTGCCAAGGGAACTGAAGTGGGAAGGTGGAAAAACAAAATCCAATAATGGAAGAGAGAATAGGGAATACCTTCCTGTTTGTTCCCTTAATCACTCGCCTCGGCTTCCCCACCTGCAGAAAACATCTGTTATATAAGTCAGCGTCTTCATTATACTGCCCGAATCCTCACGACGGTAATTAACGAAAGAATTCTCATGCCACAGGAACCTGAGTGTCTATTTTCGTAAGAGTTGTTTGTTTACACTTAAAGGCGATGATGCTAAACGTTTTTTTTTTTTTTTACCGACGGCTACTAATATTCACTTCTAATTTTGTACACTTGTTTTTCTTGAAATGAATTAAACTGAGAAATGGTTTAGCACCTGTCATAATTCTTCTGGTCACCCTTGAAAATACTGTTATGCGGCAGTGGTGCCACTTATATTAGTCACCGTAGGAGGAATAAAACAAATATAAACTACCTGTTTTGCCAATAATCACGCAAGGCGAGCAATCTTGTCGACGGACGTTGTCAACGTCCACACAGGATGTTTACAAAAATTAGCGCCGCGCCTCTTTGAAGTACGGCCCTGTTGAACGAAACTTTTCACCCAACTTAATCACTGTTTGGAGTGACGGTAAGGGGTTTATGGCCATGTTTATTCTTCGTCTGAGCACCTAGTTCTCTCCTTTTTCCTTGTTTTTTTCGTTCGAGTTTTATCCCGATTTGAAAGGGGTTCATATTTTCAACTTTCTCACGCCAGAGGCTATTCATTCTTATTCGGGAGTGGGAAAATAAATTTGGTGATCTTGGGAATAACGCATTTTTAGAATAAATGAATGAAATGTCAGTTTTTCAAGTGTCTAGATGAATTTAAAATTAGGTACGCATCATTCCAGACATCCAGTGTTTAGATGAATTTAAAATTAACAACACATCATTCCAGACATGAAGTTGTAAATGGCTTAGAAATTCTGACACAGCTTAGGAGTCAGCTTTGCAAGCAAACTACTTCCTTCCTGGCCCAAGCAACTGATTAACTACCGCACAATAGTCATGGGATTGTAACAGCACTTCGCATCATGTGAAATCAATAATCAACCAATTAATTGCCATACAAGGTAAGAAAAGACGTTAGTTACTTCCTAAACGCTCCTAAGGAGAAGGAAGCACTCTCATTATCCTGTCCAGGCACTGTAATTACAAGCTTAAGAGTTGCGTTATTCTCATATGTCATGAGGCCATTGAAAGGGGAACTTTGTAAATCTACATAACTGAAGAAGCAAAAGCAATGGCTACGCCTCTTCATTTTAGACGAAGCCTGTCTCATCTCAAGGATGTTAAATTATCATTTATTAACACTGGACCACGTTGAATCAAAATGCTTCCAAATATCATGATCAGTTACTTCTGCAGTGTGGGGGTCTGCGGTGGTAGGTTGAAACCAACATTCTTTGGAAGCTTGAATTTCAAGTCAATGCAATGGCCCCTCTGGTGTGCTTGCTCCATGTAAATAGGTTTCATCTACTAGTAATAATAATAATAATAATAATAATAATAATAATAATAATAATAATAATAATAATAATAATAATAATAATAATGATAGGAAGAAGAAGAAGAAGAAGAAGAAGAAGAAGAAGAAGAAGAAGAAGAGGAAGAAGAAGAAATAATAAAAGAAAACAGAAAGAGCGGAACATCAAAAAGCAATATTACCATATTTCATACACAAATATCTCCCTTTCAATTGCAAATATAATTTGTCTTCACCCTAATTGCCTCTCATCCCCCAACACATCATTAAGTTCGTCAACAGTGAAAAGACAACACCGACTTTCTGTTGCATATTTTTGCCATGTCTGGGGACCCCATGCATCCTTGCTGCCACAGGATAGACGACTTTTTCTTTATTCCTATTTTCCTGTTTCTAAAGTGGGACATTAAACTAACGTGAATATTTGTGCGATCTCTAATTTGTGTACAGAGCTTCTAACACTCACCATTGAAAGGTTGTATTTAATTAATATGCGGAAGTGTGGATACATGCACATATATACGAAAATGTGACACGGAAATAGACGCTGGGTTTTTAAATCACACCAACACTCTAGCTTAAATATATATACAGTATATTAAATATATATATAAATAAATAAATATATATATATATATATATATATATATATATATATATTATATAAATAAATAAATAAATATATATATATATACATACAAATAGTATATATATATATATATATATATATATATATATATATATATATATATATATATATATATATATATATATATATATATATAATGTATGTATATATGCATTTGTGAATGTATATCAGTCAGCAAGAGGGACGTCATATACGTCAGAATATGTAAACAGGAAACGTAATTGAAAAAGTGTGTGTATATTCTCTCTGAAATAAAAACATTCTTTGCCCCAATTTTCTCATTCTATATTTCCTCTCTCTCTCTTTCTCTCTCTCTTCTAGTTGTTTTGTCGTATGACGCTCTTGGCCTTACAAATTCCTTGACGGACGAGGTTCTCCATTAAGTGCTTATTAACTTTAAATGGTTTTCGACGACTTTGCAATTATTCTATTACCCTACTAATGGAGTTACAGACGGCAGCAAGGTGCAAGTTCTTTCGGCTGCCTGCCTGCTTGCGCTTGAGCGTGTATGCGTTGAAATTTCCTCGTTTCAAGAACTCGCTGTTTTATTTCACATCAAGGATCATTAAAGATTTTTTTTAGTGATTGTATTCGTTACTGGAATTAAACTATTATTTGACATCAAGAATCATTAAAGATTTTTTCATAATGATTTTGTTCGCTACTGGAATTAAACTATTATTTCACATCAAGAATCATTTAGGATTTTTTTTTTTTGTGATTTTACTTCTTACTGGAATTTAACTATTATTTCACATCAAGAATCAGCTAGGATTTTTTTTTTTTTGTGATTTTATTCGTTACTGGAATTAAACTATTATTTCACATCAAGAATCATTAAAGATTTTTCATAGTGATTTTATTCGTTACTGGAATTAAACTATTATTTCACATCAAGAATCATTAAGGATTTTTCATAGAGATTTTATTCGCTAATGGAATTAAACTATTATTTCACATCAAGAATCATCAAGGATTTTTTTTAGTGATTTTATTCGTTACTGGAATTAAACTATCAACTGCTCATTAACGCAGTGGCTCCAGATAAGTGTTGACTTTGAAAAGACTAGGGAAATTAGGATAATGTATATTTATCACTTATTACGTTTTCTTGACGTAGTGTGGTTCAAGTAAAAAAAATAAAAAAGGCATAAGTCTTGCGAGGCAAATAATCAACTAACTGATATATCCAAACGATCAGCTAATTTATAACCTAAACCACCAATCAATCAGTCGGCATCCAAGCAAACATACAGACAGACAGGCACGAAGAGATAACTTCCCTCCCACTTCGTCTCGCATACCATGAGCGAGAGACCGAAATCGAAGACACACAGAAATAGCTAAACCTGTCTGGACTGCCGTCAGATTAAAGGCACGGGAGTGGCGAGAGCGATAGACGCAGGGGGCGGAAAATATTCAAATTGCATCTGACGACATTTTTACAGCTCGCAGGAGTTATGAAGGTGACGCGAATTTCAGGGGTAGGGGCGGGATGTTGGGGGTGGGAGGTTGAGACCACGGATGTTTTGCTTCGAAGGTTCTACGAGTATGTATCTCTCTGGTGTCGTGGAACTTCTGTCTATCATTGCGTCTATCGGAGAAGCTACTTATTTAACCTGTTTATCTGTTAATCGGAAGCTTCTGTCTATCTATCTCTATCTATCGCTATGAAGCATCTTTCCAGATCTATCTATGCATTTTGGGGGCTAATTTTAAGAATGGTGTCTCACAATTTACTAAGATTATACATAGAAAAATCTTGTCTATTTACTCCAAGGAAGCTTGTATCTATCTATTTATCGCTATGAAGATCTCCATGAATCTGTCCATCCATTTTGAGGGATATTTTTAAACATTGTATCATGCAATTTAACAATATTATATAATGTGTAAAACGACGTATGGATAGAAACGAAAGCTTCTATATATCGATATCTCCCGATCTCTGTTAGCTCGTCACTTCTCCAGTTTTCTCCGTGTTCATTTCCCTGCAACGTTACGTTGCATAAGAATTATACAACGAAAAAATGTTAAAAAGGGTTACACTGGAGCAACGGCAGAAACTTGACAAGACATTAGAATACACAAAAATAACAGCTAATAAACAAAATAAAACAAGATTTACAAAGCTTACATAAAAGAATATACATCATAAATCCTGAGAAATGGGGTGCACAGTAAATCTAAGGAAGACTGAAGTAAGAAAAACGGAGTGCGCATAAAGAAATGAAATCACGCTTAATGCAGAAAGGATGAACGAGGTCGGGTCGTTCCGTTGTTTTCTGCAAAAGAAAACTAATGTGCCGGCTTTGTCTGTCCGTCCGCACTTTTTCTGTCAGCCCTCAGACCTTAAAAGCTACTGAGGCCAGAGGGCTGCAACTTGGTATGTTGATCATCCACCCTCAAATCATCAAACTCACCAAATTGCAGCCAACTAGCCTCAGTAGTTTTTATTTTATTTAAGTTTAAATTTAGCCATAATCGTGCTTCTGGCAAAGATATAGGCCAGGCCACCACCGGGCCGTGGTTAAAGTTTCATGAGCCGCGGCTCATACAGCATTATACCGAGACCACCGAAAGATAGATCTATTTTCGGTGGCCTCGATTACACGCTGTACAGAAAACTCGACTGCGCCGAAGAAACTTCGAAGAAACTTCGGCGCATTATTTACTTGTTGGAGTTAGAATTTAGTTATAGGCTTAAAAAAGGAAGATTAAACAACTGGCAGGCTGAAAACAATTCGCTAATCAAACAGACTGAAATTGCATACGTAAGTACAATTTACTTTAGTACGATCTCTATTGTTATACGAATATGAGTCACGGAATAACAATGAAACTATACCTGAAAGATTTTGTTGATTTGAGAATAAACCTTTAAGAAGAATATTACACGCGAGACGGCAGGATAGAGTGAAAAATGATACCATACGGGATCATACGGAAGTTCTATATGTAGAAGAGACAATGACGGATAGGAGATGAGATGAGAAAATAGTACATGATAGTATAGGCTGAGGTCCCGAGGGCATCAGAAGAATTGGAAAAACCAGACTTACTTGGATAGAGAGAGAGAGAGAGAGAGAGAGGTTGAGGCTGGTATTGGGCGGCGATTTGTGAAAGCGAAAGCACAGGAAAGACGCGAGTGGCAGAATCTAATTTTCAAATTTCATTCGCTTATGGTACATTTAAAAAGTTCAAATCATGACTCCCGTCAAACGTCGCATCTATATAAACTAACATACGCCAAATATATTATTTCCACACCAATCTATGAAATATAAAAATATTAAGTACCCTCTACATAATTTCACCGTTATGGAATTCAGTTACTTGTATGTGTCTTTTTTGTCATGATTGCTGTTACATCGAGGGACATATCAATAACATGAAGTTTTTACATAGTCAAGGACCCAACAGTCTCTGTCTGTACATTTGCTTTGATGAAGAAAAAAAAAAAGTATGAGTGAGAGACAGCTATACATAACACTCGATTTCAATTACAGACTTTCACGTGGTTTATATGTGAATGTATCATTGGTTGATGGGCTTCGTTATGAAAAATAAATAATAATACAGTCAGCCAATTAACTCACAATTCACAACAGCTATCATCATCATATTTGCGATAAAATCTCCGTCATCTATCGTTCTTTCAAACCTAAATTTTCTCAGCCTGATTGTGAAGGGTAGCAGGTTTTTTCCTTATTTAAGAAAAATCCTTCAGCATAACTGCTTATTTAACAGAGGAAAATTGCACTCTCGTCACTTGCCGTCGAGCCTGGGGAGGGGAGCAAAGAGCCATAAGCACATTATGGCAATCAACGTATCAGACGGGGCTCGGTGTCATCCCGCGGTATGTTTGCGAGATGGTGTGGGTTCCGGCGGGTAAACCAGGCATGCTTAAACAATGCAATTAGGCCGCCCCCGAGAGAGGAACAAGATTTCGTTTCCGTTCTGAATTGGCCCTCCAGGTTTTCCTCAGATTTATCCCCACTTCGTATTTGCTGTTTCAATTTTTTTTTTTTAAGTACAGATGAAAACCGTAATAATTCGCTGATTATTTTCTTATTGAAACTGACTGACTGACGTATCAAATTATATCATACCAGCAGAGAGAGAGAGAAAAAAGTATATCTTAGTTTAACCAGACCACTGAGCTGGTTAACAGCTCTCCTAGGGCTGGCCTGAAGGATTAGACTTATTTTCTAAGAACCTACTGGTTACCTAGCAACGGGAACAGTGAATTGACATTATGACGAAATGAATTTCTATCAAATTATTCCTCTTTGGCGGCCAGAGTCAGAGAGACCAACAGAGCCAGAAAGAGAGAGAGAGAGATTTCAAAGAGCTGGATAGTGATTTCAAAGGGCTGAAAAGGGGTTTCATAGCATTATGGATCAAGACGAGTATATACGTATTTACAATAAAGCATTCCACTCTCCATTGAATATTGATTGCAAGACAGTTAATAGATATTACTAGTCTTTCTTTTAACAAGCAACTGCAGCTAAAATAAAGGGACTGTTCAATACGCGTTTGTCCGAAATTCATTCTGTGATTCGTGTTCGTGTCTGCCAGAGTTTAAACTCTCATAGCGGTCCCAAGGCCGGATAAAAGGAGGCTGTGACGCAAGGAGCGTTACTAAAACTTACACCCCGTAGGAGGTTAGCGCCGTCAGTGCACCTCACGCGGTGCACTGTAGGTATTACTAAAGGTTCTTTGCGGTATCCTTTCGGCCCCTAGCTGCAACCCCTTTCATTCCTTTTACTGTACCTCCATCCACATTATTTTTCTTCCATCTTGTTATCCACCCTCTCCGAACAATTTTTCACAGTGCAACTGCGAGGTTTTCCCCCTGTTACACCTTTCAAACCTACCTACCCTCATTTTCCTTTCCGGCGCTGAATGATCTCATAGGTCCCAGTGCTTGGCCTTTGGCCTAAACTCTATATTCCATTCCATTCAATTCCTAAAACTTACAAACATTAAATTTGCTTACGACAGACGTTAGCAGTCTGGTGCCAGCGGACATAGGCCACAACAGGCAGAAAGCCAACTGAGTGAGAGTGAGTAAACATCGTGATTGATTCTTTTCCACAAACTTTCAACCCCATCAAGCTTAATTGTGCTTCTTTCACAATTACGTAATTTATGTCACAGGAATCTAAACAAGTTTAAAAGACTTGATTTTGGGAACAGCACTCGCTTCAGAAAGAGTTAAGGTAGCCAACTTTATAATTGTTATTGTTTAATAATAATAATAATAATAATAATAATAATAATAATAATAATAATAATAATAATAATAATAATAATAATACAAGGTTCATGTAATGTCCTTCACGAGTCGGGGGCATGTTTAAATCATTCTCGAAAGGTCATATTATTATTAATATTATTATTATTATTATTATTATTATTATTATTATTATTATTATTATTATTAACAAGGAAAAATAATTGCAGAATTAAATAATAAACATATAAGAAAATACGAAAAAAAAAGAAACTCACAGAGCTTGCTAAAAAAAAAAAAAAAAAAAAACATTTACAACCACTCTAGATCTGTAACAAGAAATTTAATCTAATACAAAGGTTTTGCCCAGCAACTTAAACAGGCCAGACAGGGAACAATATAAAAAAACAAAAAAACAAAAAAAAAAAAAAAAATAATTTCTAAAGGACAGACAGGGCTCCAAAAATCTGAAAAAACTGGGATTGTTTGGTTCCTCGAAGTAAATTTGCTGTTGAGAATGGCACTTAGAATTTTAAGTGAATGGAATATTATATTTAAAGAAGCACTGTTAATGTAAAGATCTGGATGAGAGATGGTTCTAATATCCCAGACACACTAACAATCATACTTTGAGTTTTGTTATAGTTTAACTTCGTCCCCCATTATTTGCATCGTATGTAAATTTTAGGTAAATCTTAGTTAAAGAGATTAGGACACCATAGGTCCATGCTCAGGAGATGGGACAGATGCAAAGAGAGTTGCATCATCTGCATAAGCAACAATTTTGTTTTCAAGGTCAAGCCATAACCGATCATATATTAATTATAAAAAGCGGTGGAAACAGTGGACCAAGAGATCAAGATCCTGTAGTCATAATATTGTCTATCAGTAATTTATTTGTTAAATATATAACAATTCTGAGAAACGCTCCAAAGGGCCTTTAATTGGAAATGTCGAAAGCAGCTCTAGATACAGAAATATAATTTTTCATTTTATTTCAAACCTAAAAATATCAGGTTACTGTTTTCGCTTTTCTAGGTAGATACGTTTTCCAGATAGTCCATGACAGTCGAATATGAAGAAATTCATATGATTTTAGCAATTTATTATCAGGGAAAGGTCTGAGAATAAATTACCAATAACTAATTATTATCAGGGAAAGGTTAGTTTATAAAGTCGCAATAACTACGGAATTTGGAGGACGCTGGTCATAACAAGAAAGATTTGGAAATGCCATCCCAGAATTATAAATAACAAATTTCCAGTGATAACTCCATCGAGAGATTTATAAACAAAAACAAATTGGGATAATATTTCCATACGTTATGGCCTGCCGATATTATCCGTTACTGTTACCAAACACCATGCAATACGTATGCACGATTAAATGTAAATAATAACAAAAATGAGGAAAATATTTAAACATTTGCTTTCATTTAAAATGCAAGGCCTGGATAAAGAGGAATCGAGGGATTCAAAATGCTCTTACAGATGTTTTCCTAAATCAAGGTTTAATAAAACATCAAAACATCACAGAAGCGACTAAAATAAGCGTTTCAGAGAACCTCCCTTTTACTGAAACCGACCACAGAATAATGATATTTTAACCTGTAGTGGGAGATTTCTAAGACCAAAAATGCTTCATTCGAGAAGCAAAGCAATCGGACAAGTTCATCTTCAGAGGCCTTCAAGAGATGAGAAAGGATACCAATAGACCATATAGCTTGAATTCTTCTAGGTGCAAAGGACTTTTTCTGCGTCCTTACCTCTCTTTAAAACTTCAGCTGAAATCCCCTTATGGACAGAGTCAACAACATTATAAAACCCAAGAGGGCTCCAAAGGGAAATCAGTCTGCAGAGCGAGACAAGTTATAGGAAAAGATTAATATAAATAAATATTTATACAGGAATAGAATATATATATATATATATATATATATATATATATATATATATATATATATATATATATATATATATAAACACACACACACATATATATATATATGTATATATATATATATATATATATATATATATATATATATATATATATATATATATATATATATATATATATGGAGAGAGAGAGAGAGAGAGAGATTACACTGAAACGTTACTGTCACCGGTAATCCTGCTTTCTCACTGTACAACAGACGATTCAGTGTCTTTTGATCACGTCACCCAAATAAGGTATATCAATGCAAATGAGAACAGGCCTTTGAACACAGCTACACACGCTCACGCGAACACAATCATACACACACACACGCACACACACACACACACACACACACACACACACACACACACACACATATATATATATATATATATATATATATATATATATATATAAATATATAATTATTTAGTATACAAATTCTATATATATATATATATATATATATATATATATTTATATATTATATTATCTAGTAATCCCTGCTTTCTCATATATAGTGTCTTTTGATCCATAATATATATCAATGCAAATAGGGGTGGCCTTTATACGCTATATATACACACACATGTGCCACTCACAAGGGAATTCTTTCTCTCTCTCTCTCTCTCTCTCTCTCTCTCTCTCTCTCTCTCTCTCTCTCTCTCTCTAAGTAGAAAATCCTTAGATAAAAATGAAAGGCAATAATCTTGAAGGATGGGTCTGAAAAATGGCTGGAAGACGACGACCTTCGAAAGAAATCATTCATCAAAGAATAAGGGAGAGGTTCAGGGAAAATTTCTTTATCGATGTTTTTTACGTAATTTATTTGCCGCTTATGCATTTATAATAATGAATATACAACCATAACACAAATATTAAAAAAAAAAAAATAGTATTTGCCTGGCATTCTTGTGGCACACGTTCAAGAAAGATTTAGGAATAGTGTATATCTGTTAAAATAAAACCTTGTTTCTATCCATTTAGGATACCGCTATATCTGTGTTTGTTGATAGCGTACTATCAGTTACCTTCCCTATGTCAGGTGGTATTCATAAAGGTTGAATTGAAAATAGAATTTAGGCCAAAGCCCAAGCTCTGGGACCTACGATGTCATTCAGCGCTGAAACGGAAATTGACAGCAAAAGGTTTGAAAGGTGTAACAGGAGGAAAACCTCGCAGTTGCACCATGAATCAATTGTTAGGAGAGGGTGGAAAGTAAGATGAAAGAAAGAGAATATAAAAGGAGGTACAGTAAAAGGAACGAAAGGGGTTGCAGCTACGGGGCCGAAGGCACGCTGCAAAGAACCTTAAGCAATGCCTACAGTGCACCGCATGAGGTGCACTGACGGCGCTACCCCCCTACGGGGTAATCCACTTGGAGGCACTGAGCTCAGCGCATGCTCAGTGACGTAATGAAGTATAAATGCTAATAAACTAATATAAAGACTCTGGTTCACTTCCTCCACTTTCATTCCGCTTTCACCTGTTCTCGGAACCAATGACCCGCCTTCCCCCCGCGGCACTGATAGCATGTCATACCTTAAGCACTCAGGAAGACCCCAAGTGAAGCATTACAGGCCTTCTGGCGGGTTGCTGGGAAAGGTTCGGGATATAGCCTTATCTTTATAGATAAATTAACGCTCTTTTGAGGACCTGGCCTCTATTGCGTACTTGAGGCCAAAGGCCAGCTCGAGGAGGAAGGGAGCCGAGCGTAAATAGATTTCTTCCCTGAGCCATAAAGAAGGGACAAGTTCTCTCTCCCTCGGGTTTCAGATGTAGTTGGGAGAGAGAGAGAGAGAGAGAGAGAGAGAGAGAGAGAGAGAGAGAGAGAGAGAGAGAATGTATACCGTAAACATATGTTTTTATCATTCTGAATGCAAAAAGCACACACACACAAGCATGTACTCATGCACACACAAAACACACACACACACATACACACACACACATATATATATTATATATATATATATATATATATATATATATATATATATATATATATATATATATATATATATATATATGAAATTTTGTTACATATTCCCGTGACACTTTCATATTAAAAAATATTAATCAACAATTACCGTTTCCTATCGTACTCACTATACCTTGGGAATAACAGCGGGAATTATAATGTATCAATACTCCTTCCTCGGCTAGGATTCGAACGTAGGCCTTTGATTCAGAAACAACGATCAACAGTCGACTTTGACCACTCGGTTATCTAGGGATATAAGTGGCTATCGATTCTGCTCCATATATCCCTGTAGAATTCTGGTTCTGTACTTAGAATCGATATCAGCCCATCTCCATCATGATAGCCGATTGGTAAGTTTGTAACACTGGGTTAATTAAGAAATGTTTGTCACATATACATGCATGATTCTATTTCATATTCGAAGCATCTCACCTGACGTCTCCAGGAAAATGCCATAAAAAAAAACAACAAAAAACTGACATGGTATTTATCTGACGAGATAATTATTTTTTTTATCACTTGGACAAAAGCATAAGTCTAAGCCTAGCTGCCTTTCCCTATTCAAAGCCCTTTACTTCAAGGAAAGAAAGACAATAAACCTTGGGAATGGAATGGAACACAGAATTTAGAGTCAAAGGTCAAGCGCTGGGGCCTGTGAAGTCATTCAGCGCTGAAAGGGAAACAGAGTAGAGAGGTCTGAAAGGCGCAACAGGAGGAAAACCTCAATGCAGTTGCACTATGAAACATTGTTAGGAGAGAGTGGATAGCAAGATGGAAGCAAGAGAATACAAATGGAGGTGCAGTAAAAGGAATGAAAGGGGTTGCAGCTAGGGGAAGAAGGAACGCTGCAGAGAACCTAAAATAATGCCTACAGTGCACCGCGTGAAGTGCACTGAAGGCACTATCCACCTATGAGGAATAAACCTTGGGGTTCTAAGGATCTCCTACAAAACGCCAAAAATATCCAACTGACACTAAGTTCCCTTCTTTCGTGATTCAATTGGCATAAGCCCTCAACAACACTGCCTCCTTTACCTAGACCTTCAAGGGATGTTTGATTGGTCGTCATTGTTCTCCTTGCTCCTTGGTTTTGTATGAATACAGTCACCTGTATTCTACGTACCGATTGACAAAACGAGTGAATATAATATACGTATATGTATGTATATATATATATATATATATATATATATATATATATATATATATATATATATAATATATATATATATATATATATATATATATGTATAATATATGTACATATATATAAATATGTATATATATACTATATACATACATATACACACATATAGTATATATATATATTATATGTTTTCGTGTTTCCAAGCTTGTGAGAAATTTTTTCTTCCCTAGGGAATAGAAAAGTAAAGGTAGGACTGGAAGGAATACTGGTTTAGTGCCGCCGCGATTTTCTGTGATAAAGGAAATATCGTGTTTACCTCGAAACAGATTCTCTCTTTGGCCCAGTCTATTTTTATTGCCCATTTCTCGAACTTTCATTGGTCAGTATGGCTCTCTCTGTATCTGATCATCATTTACACAAAATAAAAGAAAAATACAATTCGCTTTAATCCCGTTCGAGGTTCCTGGGGTTTGCTTCTCAGGGAACCCTCGAAAGGGATCGGAGCGTATTGTATTTCAAGAAATGGCCCATAAAAATATATTGTATTTCAAGGAATGGCCGATAAAAATATATTGTATTTCAAGGAATGGCCGATAAAAAATATACTGTATTTCAAGAAATAGCCGATAAAAATATATTACATTTCAAGAAATGGCCGATAAAAATATATTGTATTTCAAGAAATGGCCGATAAAAATATACTACATTTCAAGAAATGGCCGATAAAAATATACTGTATTTCAAGAAATGGCCGATTAAAATATATCGCATTTCAAGAAATGGCCGATAGAAATATATTGTATTTCAAGAAATGGCCGATAAAAATATACTGTATTTCAAGAAATGGCCGACAAAAATATATTGCATTTCAAGAAATGGCCGATAAAAATATATTGCATTTAAGAAATGGCCGATAAAAATATACTGTATTTCAAGAAAGGGCCAATAAATATATATTGCATTTCATGAAATGACCGATAAAAATATATTGTATTTCAAGAAATGGCCAATAAAAATATATTATATTTCAAGAAATGGCCGATAAAAATGTATTGTAATTCGAGAAATGGCCGATAAAATAGAGAGGGTCAAAGATAGATATTTATTTTGAAGTACACATCGTTTTTTACTACACCTAAGAAATCGCAGCGGCACTACTAAACCGATCTTACTTCCAATACTGAGTGACCAGACCCCTTGCGAAGCCACCGGCCTTGGAAGCTGGTCCCCTCCCAAAAATATGCGTAATGTGACGCGAGTTTAATTTACGTCCGGCAAACATTTCCCCCCCAGATGCAAAATATGAACGAAGGCAAGTGATTTAAACCTCAGCCCACTCTTCAAAAAGGTTCTTGTCCTAAGAGAGAGAGAGAGAGAGAGAGAGAGAGAGAGAGAGAGAGAGAGAGAGAGAGAGAGAGAAACATTCACGAATGTTGATGTTTTCGTGTTTAACTGACGACAAGCTGAGAGAGAGAGAGAGAGAGAGAGAGAGAGAGAGAGAGAGAGAGAGAGAGAGAGAGAGAGAGAGATTCACAAATGTTGATATTTTCGTGTATCACGAATGTTGATGTTTTCGTGTTTAACTGACGACAAGATGAGAGAGAGAGAGAGAGAGAGATTCACAAATCTTAAATGGCCATCGACGCAGGAAACAACGCCAAGTGGTAAAATTTATTGAAATTATTTAAACAAAATTCCACTTTCTTGAAAGTGTAAAATATGGAGATGAGTATGATGAAATGAAACCCAGAGGAAAAAGGGTAATATGAAGAGATCCTCTATAATTTTAAATTGGTCTAAACATGAAAAGACAATAGATCTGAGAGCGTCGTCTGTCATAAGAATGTCATGTGATACACGTAGGACTGATGACGTCTGCACCTATAATCATGATGAATAAATGCTACTTCGTTGTTGAATTGAACTGAATTGAATTGAATAGAGAATTTAGGCCAAAGACCAACCACTGGAACCTATGAGGTCATTCAGCGCTGAAAGGTTTGAAAGGTGTAACAGGAGGAAAACCTCGCAGTTGCACTATGAATTAATAATTGTTAGGAGAGGGTGGAAAGTAAGATGGAAGAAGGGGAATTTTATGTAAACATGAAAAAGCAAAACCGTCTGTCATAAGAATGTCACTGATGAGGGCTGATCAATAATTGATGAATAAATGCTACTTCGTTGTTGAATTGAACTGAACTGAATTGAAGATGGAAAGCCAAAGGCCAACCACTGAACCTATGAGGTCATTCAGCCTGAAAGGTTTGAAAGATGTAACAGGGTCGCAGTTGCAGTGAAAGGTGGAATAAGATGGAAAAGGAGAATATGAAAGGAGGTACAGTAAAATGAAAGGAACAGTAAAGGGAACGAAAGGGGCTGCAGGTAGTTACCACTTTGTTGATAAATGTGCTCAGTTGTGACATTAAAACTAATTTTCACAATGTCTAAGAACTTCCTATTCTACAGCCTCTCTTACACATACTGCCAACGGTACAAACGACATAAATAAATGCTGTTTAAACTGAAGAGATAAATAAACAACATAAGTTGCCTAGGCTGTCTTTGATATCCTGCTGGAATATCTTCTTCCCAAAATAACTACTCTTTCCCTCAAAAGCGTTTCTGCAATGAGTTTAGGCCTTTAACTGAAACCATACCGGAAGGTCTGAGTGTATTTGCCACAGTAAATGCACTAACGGCTGAATAATATGATAAGAAAACTTCCACCATAAAAGTTAACATTAAAATTCTTGTTGATGTAAATAGGGTTTACAGTATAATGACCTAAAATGGAAAACTGCAGTATCTGCAAAATTTTCGAAACTGAGATAAGCCACCTATTGGGCTCGTGAAACACAAAATACCCCAAGTTACTTCAGTTTTCAGAATTATTCTTCAATGCTTTATTTAGGGGGTCCCATTTGCAGTACCTGCAAAATCAGTAGTATGGCAAGGGAAAACTTTGCATTATCCACCATTTTTCCCAGTTTTTTTTTTTTATTTTTGCAGGTACTGCAGTCTTCCATTTTAGGGTCAACAGTATAATAAATACGAATAAAAGGAAGGAATAGGTGCAGCTAAATCAGAATTCAATGCACGGACAGCACAACGTTCATTTTGATTCAACAGGGATATTTTAAGGTAGCTTCGGCTTGATGGGCAGGAATTAATAATTATAAGGACTTTTCCAGTACTGTGTACTGTATAAAATGTTATCCACAAAAATCCAGTGTATTTTTAATAAAAGAAACTTAGAATCCTAAACTGGGCAAACTCTCCAACAATCTTGTATTTTTTTTCTGAATAACACCAACCTATTTGGTCTATGGAAGCGATAAGTGGATTGTGGCTCGATTTCCGACATGTACAAGGAACTCCCTCTCTCTCTCTCTCTTGAATAAAGTATTGACGTCATAATGATAGAGTGCAAGTGTGTGTGTGTGTTAGTAGCAGACAACTGAGCAAAAAAACGCAAATAACATCAAGCTAATGTAACATGGTTAGACGATACAATAATATATCTTTAAGTGCAGCAAAGCTAAAAATTTTAAGTTTCACTTGGGTACCATGTATTTACCCTTTAACGGTACTGTTCTATATTCAGTCCATGTATACACCACATAATCTAGAATAAACCAAAATAACGTCATAAACAGTTAAATCACAGAGAGAGAGAGAAAACTTATTAAAAGACACCCTTTAACAGTGCATTCTCCTCACCTGTTAGGAGCATGTTCCGTGATGGGATGCGCTTCAGTGTAATGGTACGACCCATTAACTCGGTCATTGTGTCGGCGCCTCTGCACCCACCGGATAATGACAGTCCAATGTTGACGCAGATGGCTGTTATGGCACGGCCCGATAACTGCCTCCGCCACCAGTTTCCTATAGGATGCCTTTTAACTTTTTTTTTCTTTTTTCCTCGGCCTTTAAAGCATCGTCGTGTTCTCTATAGCCACGTCTGTCCCTCTCTTTGGTGGAGAACGTCGTGATGTTGTAATGCGAAAAGGATGTTTTCACTAACTGTCCTGGTTAAATACAAGAGTTTTTCTAGGCAATGAAGTTTGTTTACTGGGAATAAGCCGTAACACTACATGGAATTGAATTCTATCCATGCGCTCTAATAATAATAATAATAATAATAATATACGCAGGGAGTAGACCCTCTTTCAAGCATGTCCGGTTAAAAAAAGAATGGCAGCATAAGTGGAATAAATTGTATAATTATATTTAATAATAATAATAATAATAATAATAATAATAATAATAATAATAATAATAATAATCCAGTAGAGGCACAGCACATTGTCCATGGTTCACGAAAAGCTAGACAAAACTAACCAAATAAAAAAAAAAAAGAGAACTACAGTACATAGTATCTATAAACAATGGTAAATATGTATGTTTCAAGTATGCAATAATGATCTGAAATGTTTTCCTCTGACAATCAATACTCAGATAAAGTGACGAAATTGAGAAGCAAAGGGTTCTTGTGTCTATTATATATATACCGTATTATATGTATATATATATATATATATATATATATATATATATATATATATATATATATATATATATATATATATATATAGCCTATATATATACAAATATATAATATAAATATATATATATATAATATATATATATATATATATATATATATATACATATATATATATATATATATATATATATATATATATATATATATATATATATATATATATATATATATATGTCTTCATATATCTGTCAGATTCAGATACAATTTGTTAAATCTGGAAAAAACCCACTCTCACCATTTTAGCGTATTGTTCAGCGTTTACTCCTTTTTCGGCTGATATATATATATACATACATATATATATATATATATATATATATATATATATATATATATATATATATATATATACATATATATATGAATAGTTAACAAACGGCGGTTTCTCAAAAACCAACAATATAATGAAGACATGGACAGAAGCAAACCAGCATGTCAAAGAGGTCATATTTATTCGCTAGTTGCAACATTTCGAAGCCAACCAAAAGGCCTCATTATCAGTGATAATGAGGCCCGTTGGTTGGCTTCCAAACGTTACAACTAAAGAATAAGTATGACTTCTTTGACCTGTCGGTGTGCTTCCTGGTTTTATTTTATATAATGTATGTAATATATATATATATATATATATATATATATATATATATATATATATATAAAAATATCTATATATATAATATATATACTGTATATATATACATATATATATATGTGTGTGTGTGTGTTTGTGTGTGCATACGTATAGATACTGTAGATACAATATACACATGTATATATTCTGCATATGTATATATTATGAAGCCTACATATAATACACACATACTGTATATGTACACAACAACATACTATATATATATATATTATATATATATATATATATATATATATATATATATATATATACAGTATAATCGTCCGCAGAGGTCATATATTCAATAAGAAAATGAAAGAAGGGGAATTTCACCAAATAAGCAAGGAACCCGTAAAAATATCTCATCGATTTTGCAGTTCAAATATACTATAACCTGGGGTAGACTAAACATTTCGTCCAATTACCCAAGGCCAATTTTGACTTGATCTCAGGATAATATATCAATCTTGCCTGCAGTCTCGTCTCGTCAGAAGCATTACTGGAAATCCAATTTCGTTGGCATAATTCTTCTTTTGCGTTTTGCATTTGCAGATTGGCGTTGGGTTTTTAAGTGTCTGTTTGCCTCTCCTCGTATATTAGAGCTTCAAGAATGCAAATTCAGCGAGAGTGTCTCAGTGTTTCTTTGTTCCTCTGCATGCGAGTTTCAGAAACATAAATTCAGTAGTTTCCAAACTCTTGATTTTTAGTCTTCTGAAAAGAAAACTATTGTGCCGGCTTTGTCTGTCCGTCCGCACTTTTTCTGTCTGCCCTCAGATCTTAAAAACTACTGGGGCTACAGGGCTGCAAATTGGTATGTTGATCATCAACCCTCCAATCATCAAACATACCAGACTGCAGCCCTCTGGCCTCAGTAGTTTTTGTTTTATTTAAGGTTAAAATTAGCCATAATCTTGCTTCTGGCAACGCTCTAGGATAGGCCACCACCGGCCCGTTGTTCAAGTTTCATGGACCGCGGCTAAACAGCATTATACCGAGACCACCGAAAGATATATCTATTCTCGGTGGCCTTGATTATATCGCTGAAGAAACTTCGGTTTCTTTTTTTTACTTGTTTTATTTGTATACGAGTTTTAGGGACAAACTCATTCGAGTTTCTAAGCTCTTGTTTTTTCTCTTTGCACACGAATTTTAGTGGACTAAATTCAGTAGCGTGCCCAAGTCACTGTCTGTTTTCTTCGTATCTTCGTAAATACGTTTCAGCGACGAAAAGTTCGGTGGCGTTTCTAAGTTTTAGTTTGTCTTCTTTGTATAAGAGTTTGAGAAACTTTATACAAGAGTAATCATTTAAAACTATTGAACTCATGAACATCAATATTCGGAAAAGTAACATCGTGGCACCGAAATTGGATGTGGATTATAACACTAGAAAACAGGTACCCCGCACAAACTCTAAAAACACAGTTTAACAAGACTGAACGTCATTCGGCATTGTACCGACAATACTTTAGCTTTCTTTTCAAACACCAGATTAGCATCATCAGCATGTTAATATTCGGCAGTTACTATTACTTTTCCTAGGTAATGCCGCTTTTTGTAACATGAAACTTTTTATATTTTGCATAGGACGCGCAAAAGCTCATGTTACGCACAGATTACTTATTTGAATTGAAAGATGATCCTCGGGTCGTCGATATCGATTAGGTTTAACCGATATAGAGGTGGAACCAAATCACTGTATTATCCAAGAAAATACAACAGCTTAGTAACTTCGATGTTTAAAATCGGGACTCTACCGCATGACAACATTTAGCTAAAAGCACAGAAAGCAAGAGAGGAATTCTACATACGGCTCTCTAGATAATAAACGCAATTCTTAAAAGGGCCTGTTAATACTAAACAAAAGACCAAGAATTTGGATAGCAATCATTGATATAACTTCTGGCAGCACACGTGATACCTAATACATAAATCAACAAAGGCGAAACAATTCATCAAAAGCAAAATATGACAAAAGTAGAAAAGCAGAAAAATAGTCAAGCACCACATTTCCCCGTCAAAAATAGCTCGGAGAGAGAGAGAGAGAGAGAGAGAGAGAGAGAGAGAGAGAGAGAGAGAGAGAGAGAGAGAGAGAGAGAGAGAGAGAGTAAAATGGAACACCTCTCTCCTCTAAAAGTGGCCTCAACGATCCGCCCGGAAGCACTTAGTAGAGGCACTTGCAGATTCAATGAGTTAACCCTAAGTACCTTCAATTTTCCAGGCTGCTGAATTTCATTTTACTCTTTGTTTAAAGTTAACTGTAACCACTACGTGCATTACCGGTACGAGAGATTTTATTACAAAGAATGCCCACTATAAAAAAGAAAAAAGCTGGTTAACCGCCACCAAGTAAGGCTATATTTTCTTCCCTCTCATTTTCTTGCCTTTCTTTTAAGACTTCCTCTTCTTTTTTCAAAACTGGCTTACGCATGGCAAACGTTTGTACGTCTCTCTCTCTCTCTCACACACCGGATTTAAGTATTTTTGCCACATTACTAGACTTGGTGAGAATGGAAGGCTCTGTCCTTTCTCTTTCAACCCCTCTAAAAAGGGAAAACGGGGTATGGTATACACCCATCCATACACACACACACACACACACACACACACTCATGGCTCCAAAAGATGTTAGCCTTCCAGTTCGCTGCGAGTATTTTGGGTTGAGGTAGCTAAATAGGCGGTCCTCCACTCTGGCAGCAACCAACCACAGCCAAGTATATACTACGTACATAATTAAGGCATCATACTAAGTACATAATTAAGGCATCATACTAAGTACATAATTAAGGCACTGCTTACTTCAACGGCAACAAAATGGATTTTATAGGACGCGGGCTGACATAATTTAGCTCCCTTTCCCGCCCGGGTCCGAATACACTCTCCTTGCTCCTGGACTTACCGTTTCAAGTTTTAGTAATGGTTACATAGCGAATGCGCAACGATGGGTCTAGTTATCACCCAATACGCACCTACCAAGGCAAATGCTGCTTAATTTCTAAGACAATGATATTTTTTTATCTAAGGAGAGAGAGAGAATAATATAAATACCTATGTGAAAAAATGAAACATATTAAATTTTGTATTACTTTACACCTAGGCCTATGTTATTTGGGCTTAAAGTGAATTCCCCAGTGTTACCCAAAATTTTACAGAAATATTCATAACATCTGCATAGCATGAGTTTGCACTCAGCCACCAGACGGCGAAGTCATTGGTTCATTTAGCAACGAGGATTGCTTCACATCAATCACTCCTGAAGCAGTATCGGCTACTCATTTCTCGTTATATATTTATACATGTTAACGACGTTCCCTTTCGTTAAAGATATATTTCCCCCGATCAATTAGCTATTCATAATTCATACTCCTTCAACAGCCATGCAAAATACCGAAAACCAAACATCGTAATTCACATAGGGGCATCTTTACTGAACGTATATGAGAAACTTGTTGCAGTTCAAAGAGCTGCACCTATTTGGTATGAGAATAAATAAAGAAGCCTGTCCAGTAAGCTCTGATCTCATAGACATACAACGTCACATTATATGCATGATTCTCCTGTGCAAATCCACTTACGATGTATAAAACACTTCAAGATTAAAATTCTCTTTAAGCACTTGGGCTAGACCTATATCATGTAGGCTACGATCCGAACTCATGCAGATTTCCACTGTCCAGTAAGCAAAATGTTCGGTTATAAAATATGTACAAATGTTATAAACATAAGAAACAAATCATGCTACTCGGTTAACGACATGTAAACAGTCTAGACAAAAATGTTACACTGGGAAGGATTTGGCCACGTGGCAAACATGGAGGGGTAAGATAGCAGCGGAGGAAAAAAACTGGTCGAATTCCAGTTATTCATATAATTTTCACCTCAAGTTTGCACGTTACACTTATAATTACTAAGAGTTGATACAGATTGGTGATCTGAAAACACCGGCTTACATACAATGACAATATTAAAGGCTCTGGGTGTGGTGTGTACTTTGCAGTCGTGCAGTGTTTTGAAGTTTTACTAGACCTAAACAAAGGCCTTTGTAATTCACATTGCTACTCCGTTCGATTAAATTGTACATGATGGCGAACAAATGCTGTCGGAAACACCGATGCGCTCCTTCATACTATCGTATAACAAAGTACGCAGCCTACAGGCGATGGTAAAAGCCATTTGATATGAGGCATAACTCAAGAGACCATGTTGCATGTCAAATGTAATGTGCATTAGATGAAAATTATAACCTACCAATGAGAGCAGAGATCGTTACCCACTGATGTTCATTCTTCTCTGGCGTGTGCTACAACTGGGTAGTCCTACATTTACCGAAGTTTCACAAATATGTAAAACCATTATGATCGCGACGAGACTACTGAAGACCGGTGGATACTTAAAGGTAAATTGTGGCTTCCGTGTGCTGTTGACCGATGACGTAACGAGATCCCGAAGGGGCAAACCTTTGGGCAGCCATTTCGTTCTGAAGATACTTATAGGCCGTAATACGCAAGTTTCTTTTTGGTTTTGTGTTTACCAAATATTCCTAACCCGTACATTATCAGAACGATGTCGCGTTCCGAAATGTCTTGCTGTAAAGTGCTGCATGTGTGACCGTGTATGCTTAGTGGTAGCCATGAGACCGTTTCGTCATCTGCATTGAGGGAAATGGAATTATCATTTCTGCAAGCCCATACGGATGTTTTCCGGTGTCCTTCTCTAAAGAGGTAAGTTTCTCAGATAATAAAGTAATTTGAGGGTCTAGATATTTAGTAACGATGTAGGTTCATTTGTGACTCGAGGATAACAAATTATAGTAGCAGTGTGATGTAGATAATTTTTATGGACTTTAGAAGAATTTAAAGTAAAATTTTGTCGGCCGGCTTAATAAGCATGACGCTGAAGACTACACGATTTGTATTACCTAATTTTCTTACGACCTCCAGCTAATTATTTTTAGCGCCAGTAATGCCAGAACAAATTTTTGTAGGCGACGGGTATAATTTTTTTCTCTCTGATTTACACAACAAAATACTTTAAATTCTTGTAGGCTAAGTTAACATAGAAAAACGGTATTCAGTACTGTTTAACAGTATAGGTAATATTTTAATAACGAAATTACTAACATACAAAATGAACGTTATATTTTTCCCACTATTCATCTTGTGTTTTTTATACGTGGAACCATAAGTGTTGGTGTCAACCAGCGTTTCTTTAGTGTTTCCTCCTTCCCGTATATCCCTCTGTTATGGGGAACCCCAGTGAGAAGCCAGTGAAAAGTCTAGAAAATACTCAGATGACTACACAGTAAATAAAAAAAAAGTGTATAGATCAGGCATATCAACGGTAATCATTACAAAAAAAAAAAAATGATCAGTCATGAAAATGTACCGGGGACAATTATACGGTTGCACCCAAACCTAACCTAGGCTGCCGAGACCGTACTTGACGGGGCTGAACCTCACCTACATTGATCTAGAGTACCGTCAGTCATAGGAAAGTATCCCAACTCAATCTTACTTGCCCTAACCAAAGACAGGTCTTACCCAGGCAAGGGCAACTCCGATTCTAACCAGATCTAGAGCATATTAGATCATACAAGCCAGATGAAATTCAGATCGACCTAACCTTTCACATTTTGCCATGGACGACCACTATCTTTCTCCCATAGGATAACACAGGGTTTATTCCTTACCTCCAGGTTAGGAGGCAAACATGAGTGGACGTTTTCCTCAGGTGTCTTTCCTAGGCTATGCTAACATTAAGCCAGGTTTGTTGAGTGTTGGAGAAGTAGGCCTATTGTCAGTGGATGGGATTGCTTTACTTCCAGGTAGACAGAGTTGTTTTCTTTTATCTTGTACAGTATAAGATATATTTGTTTTGGTACTTTTGCATAAGATATTGTTGGTTTTAATGAGGTTTAGTGGGTGTTTATGTGTAGCAGAAAAACAAAATGTGCCCATAAGCTCTCTGAGAAAGTGTATCCGCCAAACGCTCGTAGCCTACCAATTTTGGCCATTGGCCAAGAACTTAGAAACGAGTAACGATTACCTTGTAAACAGTAACAGTGAATTTGGAAAATGATGCAAGCCTTCACTCTGTATTTTTTTTTTCTCAGTTAAAGCCCTGAACATTCCCTATGTGAAAAACATTCTACATTCCTGATAGTGAATTTGGTGTTGACTGTGAATTAAATTATCATAATAATGTACTACGGATTGAGGTATATTTATCTTTTTTTTTAATTTCGTTAATAAGTAACGTTGAGATAAGGCGGGTTTCTTTTTTTGAAAAGTAACCGTTAATATTTTACATTGGGGCATCATTTTCGATTATGACTTATCGTTCGCGCCGCAGCCTGGAGTTCTTGACTGTTGGTCCACGAACCTTCTCGTCCTTACCCAATAATGTAAAACGTGTCAGTAGTGGATGGGTTCTGTTATTTTGAGATCACTTGTTACCTGTAAGGGCACCGAGAGGGGTGCATGCTCTCACTAGGGCTGAATCACTTGCTAAGGTCAATACGCATGTTTCTTGTATGAAGAGCAATGCCAGTCTGACAAACCAATCTACATGTCACACTTTTCTTGTACCATGGCCTGTTCTTATAATGTCATAAAACCAATCTACATATGGGTCTAGGAAATGGATGTTTTATTTTTTCAACAAGTCACCAAGACAAACTCTCTAAGTACAACCCAGTTTTAGTTGGTGTAAGAAATTAAACAGCCTGTTTATCCCAGTGTTTCGTGTTAACACCAGTATCGAACAATTTGTGTAAACAGTCTGAAAAAAACAAATTTTGGAAATGCATTTAAGTAACACAGAAGGGTGGTTGGTTTAGCTTCAGCCGATGATTCAAAATAATTATAAAACCGTAGCCTTCTGTGCAATGCATCACATCACACGTATGCTTCGCTTGAAGGCATTTTTTTTTACTTGTTAACATGAAAATACAGCATGCGCCATAATTCAGTCATTGAGCAAATCTGACATCCCGTGTGCCGTATTATTTTTTTTACCCAAATGCGTTACGTACACATGTTAGGCGAAAACTGTGAAACAAAAATCAAACTGTCGGTATTGATTCACAAAATACCTTTGCTCAGCTAGACAAATTAACTGAGCATTGTATGTATGCTGTCATGTGCAAATTGACTTCTTGGTTAGAAGGGGGAGGTGGGAAAAATGGCTAATGAAGTTGTTGGACGTGGGTGGATGGGAAAATAATATTGTACACAGTACCGACCTCACTCATGCAGCTTGTTCTCGTAACTGTTGTCAGTGAAAGTTGTCCTGTAAATTTGTTTTTCTTTTACGATCTGTATTTTTGTTAAATCGTAGATTTGTGCATCACAGTGCATACATTGGGGTAATTACTACATCCTATGTTCACTGTACTATACACAGACAACTAGCCTGAAAAAGAGTATTTAATAACATGGGACTAGTGATGCAAAGCATCCCACTTATGTGCACTACCATTCAACATTAGGTTACTGGTTATCTGATTGGTATGTTTTTATATTCTTGTTACTCTTGGACATGCACAGCATTTGTTAAATGATTACATACGAGACTACAATATAGTAACTTTGGATATTTTGTGTTTGGTGATAATAGTTACTTTATCATGAATACGCACCTTCGTTAGGGTAGGCTACTGTGACGAAGTTAGAGGAAAGACTTACTTTTCTCGCTAGTGACTTTGTTTTGGCTGTCTTGTGTAATATATGCTTCTTATCAAAAGACAACACGAGTAATTCTTATTTGTTTGGATACTATACAGTTTTAAAGCTGGTGTTTATTTTCATAGGCTAGCCAGGGTTACGGTAGCATAGCCTAGTCTAGCCTAGTCATTCATTAATTAGCATTTGTAGAAGAGCCGTAATTGATAGAAAAATCATCATATAAGAAAATGGCGAAAATTAATAAAATTTCAACAAATCAACAGATAATGATGAACATTAAATCAATTAATCAATTAGTTAATAACTGTAGTCTGCCATAGAAGTTGTAATTAAAATCCAAAGCTTCCCAACTAAATAACTTATACTTTTGCTGTAAAAAATAAACAATAGACAAAAATGAAAGACATCAACACTGAACGGAGTCGTGAGAGGTGTCCGTTTTAAAAGAAAGAATGAAATACCGAACAATGGCAACATTTTTTACCACCTTTAAAAACCCAGCCACCAGCTACCCCATAAAGGCATCCGGCACAGTTCTGAGTTGCCGGAAGGCATGTGGCACGCAGAGTACTATCAAAAGAAAGTTCGTGTAAGAAAACATGTGTCGTTTATATGTGAGTTCGCGTTAATTTGTGTATATATATACATACATACATGTTTTTTATGTTATATATATATATATATATATATATATATATATAATATATGTATAAGTATATAGCATATTTTGGCCTTTTAGGATGTTAGCCAAGGTAAGAATTAAAAGTACAAAAACAAAATAAAAAAAATTCACGTGATAAAACATTTCATTCATTGATAATATTGTGGCATTTCAAATTATAAATCTGCCGCTTTATAGTTAAAGGAAATTGTTCCACAGTAAAAATGAAAATGTGTCAAATATTTTTCTCTACAGAATTGTGGCATACAAGGACAAACGACAAAAAGTCTAGGTATCTTCATCATGATTTTGATGTGCTGTACCTGACAACATCAGACATCAATTGTTTCATGGCTTAAGTACTTATAGTAGAGTATTGTTCGAAGTCCAATTCTTTTTACCATTTTTATACCACCAGCGTGCCTGTATGTACGTGTTCCTGAAACCCACATTAAAGTATTTTTGTACAGGCGTGCATGTGTGTGTGTGTGTATATATATATATATATATATATATATATATATATATATATATGTATATATACATACATACATATATAGGTGTGTGTGCTTTTTAAAAACTTACTTTAATAACAGTACAGTGAACGCTGAAATACCAATATAAATGAAACAAAGGGAAAATGCGATGAGCGTTATATTTTGCCTTGCATATCACCCCTTTACAAACAGTAATTGTTTTGTTAGTGTATAGGGAAACTGTAGGAGTTTTGAAGGATAGAGTTCTTTAGGTTCCCGGCTAAGGACAAGGAGTGATCATCTTCCTTAAAATGGTAGCCAAAAAGAAAAAGTCTGCTTATTTAAAACCTCTCAGAGTATCGGCCCTTTGAAACATTACGCATTTCCATTAACAATTTGTGATCTTCCTAGTTTATACTGTGGTTGGCATTAATATTGCACCAGCCACAGTTTAAACGTAGATGCATTGCAGATTGTATAGAAGCATCTGTTGGTCTCTTGTAGTGCCTTTTGATGGTGGGCTCATGGAGATGGAGGTAAGGCACCTCTGCAGATGAGTCCTCATTAGCCTATCCCTATGTACGAAGCTTTTTGTAATACACAGTCCTTACTTTGGCAAGTTTGTCTGTATACCTGGTAGTCCCTTTGGATCTCGCCTTGCCAAGGGTGGTGGTGTTTCCTAGGATGAGATCCTTTGTTTTCCTGGGTATTGTTGAAAATGATCTCTTTAACAATTGTTTCATTTGTTTTATATGCTGTAGACGTCTGTCGATTTCCAGGTAACGTCTTGCTCATTGCACCATTTTTCCAAGTTATTTTTTCAGGACGTCGATCACTGTGGTGTAGGAGCTGTAATCCACAAATTGTTGCACAACTTCCTCGAGTTCCTTGTAACAGTTTTGATGGATGTGTGGCGTTCCTTTTTGATAGTACTGTTTCCCAACAATTGCACTGGGAGAGGCCATGGGAGATGGTCTTAGATGTTACGTGAGGGACCGATGTTGGTGCTGACGAGGCCGAGTCTTGAGTTCTTGGGCTTCGTATCTGCTGAGGTTTGGATTTCCTTGCCATTATTTTGGGTTACGAGGACGTATAGTAAGGGGAGCTTGCTGTCAGCTACCCTTTAATGTGAAGTGCACGCTAAACTTCTTAGAAGGCTTGGTAAAGCTTCGTTGATGGGTATCTTCACAAAAGTGTTGTACCCGTATGGGGATAGTGCCGTCAGTGCACATCACTTGGTGCACAGTAGGCATTACTAAAAGGAGCGTTTTCAGCGTCCCTTCGGCTCCTAGCTATAGCCACTTTTTAACATTTTACAGTACTTTGTTTTAGGTTAAACTCACCCCAGCTCACTTTGTGTAAATTCGAATCTAACCACTTGAAGTTGGGGTTTATTCATAGGTTCTTTTCGGATTAAAGGGTTTGTGGTGACAAGTGTATCCAAACGTGTGAAGAAACCGAGAAGTTGAAAGATGTCGCTGTGGCAGTTGCAAATGCATACAAGCTTATATCTTGTAGAAGTAACCTGTAGTGTGTATATATATATATATATGTATGTGTGTTTGTGCGTGTGTGTGTGTGTAAGTAAAGGGGTGCCGGGAGGAGGGGGAGGGGTATTTTTATTCTGTGATCCAGAGAATAACGTCATGGACGTAGCACAGTCAGGTTTGAGGATTCGATTATCCCCAAGGAGGAGAGAATGTTTGTGGAGGGGAAATTACTCCTCAATTTTACCGGAATGGGAAGAGGACATTGTTGATGAACTTGTAACCTCATCTCTTATATAAATGCATTTCATGGGAACGAAGGATTAATACCTTTTGCATTTTGGAGTCGACCATTCTCGAAAAGAAGGTTGATATTTACGAAAACATGTCCTATAGGAATGTAGCCTATGCATCATGCGGTGCACTGTAGGCATTACTTAAGTTTTTTTGAAGCGTCCCATCGGCCCTTAGATGCAACCCCTTTCATTCCTTTTACTCTACCTCTTGTTCATATTATCTTCCTTCCATCTTACATTCCACCCTCTCCTAAGAGTTGTTTCATAGTGCAACTGCGAGGCTTTCCTCATGGTACACCTTTCAGACTTCCTTTAATCTTCACCGCTGGAAGACCTCATAGGTCCTATCGCTTGTCCATTGGTCTAAATTTGATATTTCAATTCCAGTTGATATAGGAATGCATATGAATGTGTTGTTTAAGGTAGAGAGAGAGAGAGAGAGAGAGAGAGAGAGAGAGAGAGAGAGAGAGAGAGAGGAATGTGTATGAATGTGTTGTTTAAAGTAAGGAGAGAGAGAGAGAGAGAGAGAGAGAGAGAGAGAGAGAGAGAGAGAGAGAGAGAGAGAGAGAGCGAGAGAGCGTTAGTGTATTACCGTCCAAGTTGCTTTGATAAAATACGACAGCCTACCCGTATTTCTCACAGCTGAATAACACTTCCATAAATTAGGGCTTGCCGAGGAACGGGTAATAATCCCATGGCGCCACTTTCTTCCTGTTTTTCTCACTTAACATCAGCATAAACAAGTAAATGTTGGATGATAAATAGAGAGTGGAATTTGACAAGCCTGTCTGTTTTGCTATTCTCTCTCTTCCGTCTTATAAACAAGTAAATGTTGGATGGTAAAAGGGGAGTGGAATTTGACAAGCCTGTTTACTAATGCTATTCTCTCTCTTCCATCTTACTTTCCACCCTCTTCTGACAATTATTTTTTAGTGCAGTTGCGAGGTTTTCCAATGCTGTTACACCTTTGTAACCTTTTACTCTCAGTTTTCCTTTCAGCGCTGAATAACCTTGGGGGATAGTGCCGTCATAGCATTACTCAAGGTTCTTTGCAGCATGCATTCGGCCCCTAGCTGCAACCCCTTTCGTTCCTTTTACTGTAGTCCCTTTCATATTCTCTTTCTTCCATCTTACTTTCAACCTTCTTCTAACAGTTGATTCATAGTGCAGCTGCGAGATTTTCCTCCTGTTACGCCTTTTCAAACCTTTTCCTGTCAGTTTCCGTTTCAGCGCTGGATGACCTCTTAGATCCCAGTGCTTGGCCCTCGGCCTAAATTCTGTATTCAATTCAATTCATATTGGCTCTCGATACAGAAGAGTTCGCTCATCCAGCCCTTCGATTAGTTCCCATCTTGGTTTCCATAAACATACCATATTGCTTTCAGCTGTACATACCTACCCTGCTAACTTTCCTAGTTTTGCCTATTCGGTGATTCACTTGTACTCACACCCGACTATCATCGGGTCTATTTACTTCCAAGTACGATTTAAGATTAATTGCTTCATCTTCCTATTTTCCGTTAATCGTCCTGTTGCAAACTCTTGTAAACTCTTAAGAGTTTTTGCACCTCAAGTTATATGCCTCATTCCTTCATTAAACCTTTACTCTTTTCATTCCACTATTTACTGGTTATGTTACCTATTCATACCATCCTATTCTTAGATACATTACCTCTGTTCCCATGATCCCATCCTCCAGTTTCACATCCTCCTCGTCTGCACCTTCTCCCTTGTCTTTGATCATGTCACATACTTTCGTTAATTTCCTCATTATATGCTCTTCTCACTTTCTTAATGAATTAACTTGCCGTAATAACATTAATAGCCATGTTTTCACCATTTTCTCTCCAACTCATATCTGTCAACTCAAGGCTGATTCACATTATAACATCACGTCACCGACACATCACGTCACGTTGAAGTACGTGAGAATTTCTTGCATGTAATCAAATGGTCTTGTTCACACCATCACATCACGGCACCATCGAGCGCACGGCATCTACTGTCACATCACGACATGTTTTCTTGGAAAGAATATTTTGACGCGACGTGACGGTGCCTAGGCACGAACTGAACGAGATTGTGATGGATAGTGTGAATACAAGTCACGGCTGGTGGGACGGTGACGTGGCGTGATGTGTCGGTGACGTGATGGTATAATGTGAATCAGCCTTGACTGTTTTATCTACTGTGTACTAACAAATAGTCTGGCGAGTTGTTATCCTTACTTGCGAATCTACGTACTTTTAAATATCCTCGAAAACCATAGATTTAAAACAATTCAGCCTGTTTCCAGCATCTTTTTACCAGGCTCTCGCCATTTTCATTTATTCCAGGAACTCCATACCTGCCAGTCACCTGCTACCTTTGCATTCAAGTAACTTGGCATAGCTGTACCTTCATATGTTCCCCAAATCTAGCCAGACATAGATTTAAGTTTCCCAAGCTGATTTTCTTTCATTCATTATTTTCTATTCGACCAAATACACGTTCGTTATTATAACTTTTACTTGAACTGACACATCTGTTCTCGTTCACCTTTCTCAGTATATCTCCCAGGTGTTGCCCCTGACCATTCAGGGTATCCTGCTATCGATACTAAACAGATAAAGAAAAGTTCGTGATCATTACTTAATTAAAAACTCGCAGAGAAGTTATAGCTCCAGAGCGCAACAAGAATAGGGCTGGTAAGATCTACCTTGTCCAACTGAAGATCGTTCTGTGTTGCTTTTTCAAAAAGGATATAGGTTTCCTGACCTTTTTTTTTTTCATAACTATAGTGCCCCGTAGGGGTTAGTGCCGTCAGTGCACTTCATGCGGTGCACTGTAGTCATTACTTAAGGTTCTTTGCAGCCCCTTCGGCCCCTAGCTGCAACCTCTTTCATTCCGTTTACTGTGCCTCCATTCATATTATCATTCTTCCATCTTGCTATCCACCCCCTCTTAACAAATATTTCATGGTGCAACTGCGAGGTTTTCCTCCTGTTACACCTTTCAGACCTACCTACCCTCAATTTCATTTCCAGCGCTGAATGACCTCATAGGTCCCAGTGCTTGGCCTTTGGCGTAAACTCTATAATCAGTTCAATTCTCCACATTTCTCCTTTATTGTCTTTTGTGTGAATTCGGGTACATCATCGCTTCCTGTGACCTCTCTGTTGTGGTTTCTTCGGCTTAAGTTAAAGGAACCCTGTTGGTATCCTTCTTGTGCCTGCGGGTACATCTTCACTTAGTACTTGGCTTTCGTTGTTATTTTGCGCCTTTGGGCATATTTTCTGCATGAGCCGCCTGCTGCGGTTCCTGTTCCCGTGTCCTCGGATGAATCATTCTACATGCAGACGTTGTCGTTTGAACTAGGATGTTTTATGGGAAAGAGGCGCTGAAGTTCCGTAGTTACAGAAACAAAAACAATTAGCCGAAGTTTCTTCAGCACAATCGAGTTTTCTGTACAGCCGCTACGGTGTATAATCAAGGCCACCGAAAATAGATCTATCTTCCGGTAGTCTCGGTATAATGCTGTATGAGCCGCGGCCCATGAAACTTTAACCACGGCACGGTGGTGGCCTATCCTATATCGTTGCCAGAAGCACGATTCTGACTAACTTTAACATTAAATAAAATGAAAATTACTGAGCCTAGTGGGCTGCAGTTCGGTTAGTTTGATGATTGAAGGGTGGATGATCAACGTACCAATTTCCAGCCGTCTAGCCTCAGTAGATTTTAAGATCTGAGGGCGAACAGAAAAAGTGCGGACAGAATAACATGCGGACGGAGAGACAAAGCCGGTACAATAGTTTTCTTTTACAGAAAACTAATAATAGCTAGGTGTTCCTCTTTCCGCTGCCCGTTTTAGGGAGGATAAATGATATAAGTTAGTAGGGGAACTTGAATAGGAAAGGATACTCGAAATTTTTGAGTTGCTTATCAGCAGTTTTCATATGCAATTTTGTCTCATTTTCCGTTATATGAATTATTTTCTTGCACTCAATTAGAAATGTTTATACATCAGTCATAACCCGTAACTATTCTATTTCACGAAAGCGAACTAAGACGGGCAAACGTCATCCAAATATAGTTTAGGTCATAAAGTAATTCCGAAGCACAGAGGAAGGAAGAAAAAGATGGTGTCTCTCAAGAAATAATTAGTTATGTACTGCTTTTAATGCTATTCTTAGCGACTTCTGGTCACGGTAGATCTTGCTAAAGGCTTCAGTGTTGACGGTCGTTGGTTCGCTTACAAAAAGTAAAAAAAAAATTGATCCGGGCAAATCGACCAAGCTGCGCACGCATACCATGACCACAAATTGTTAGCTGGTGTCCTTTCATTACCTATTACCTAGGAATAATAGCATGATTTAGCTGTGCAGAGCTACTCAAAAGAACCAAAATCTTGCAAAAGTTTGTTGATGGACATAACCACTTGGGAAACGGCGAAGCCTTTTGAAGAGAGTCAGATTAGAAATTTTATAAAGAAAGTAGTGAATTTCACTGTCTGAAAGTGATTGGTATGAAAACTCAAAACATCTGGGTTTCTTTGAAATAAAATGGTATCCCTGACTACTCTCTCTCTCTCTCTCTCTCTCTCTCTCTCTCTCTCTCTCTCCTGAGTTTTCCCTCCCATTTAAGGGGTTCAGTAAAGCTCCAAAATTTGAATTCTCTATCCTCTTCAGTATTCCCTGAATCATTTACCAGCAAAATTTCAAAACACGAGTCTGCTATCCCTTCATGCATGGCCGGACTTTCTTTAGTTAACCTTGACAGCTTCGGTGCCTTTAAAAACCTTGGTAAAACACACTGTGTTCTGGATTTAGTAACCTGACACCGGAATCCATGAAACACGGTTTACGTGACGTAATGAAAAAAATACGGTTTCCCTAACGAGAGCAGCGTAATGCGTACGGCATGCTGTGTACCCGAATGTGCAATGAAGTTAAATTCGCTCTTTTCCGCGAAGAGCGATGATCAATAGGCATAACACTACTGACGGAGGCGCCGACGCGCATCTTCCAATACGCTGCATAGCTACTGAGTCATTTATACGCCGAAGGCGGGGGAGGGGGAGAGGGAGGGGGGAGGGAGTTAAAAAGAGAGCCAGAAACCGTAAGTAGTAGTTTTTGCATGTGGTGGTACGAAGGGTGTCAACAACCTCCCTAAATCCTCTCCCCCCCTCCCTACCAACACCCCTCCCCCCCACCTCCCACCGCTGTCCACGCACCAGAGCCAAGTCCGAAGAAGAAGAAGAAGAAAAAAAGGGATGGATGAGATAAATAAAAGTCGTTTGGTAAATTTTGCAGCGCATTTTAATTCGTCTGGCTCGAGCGGCTTAAGGTCACAATGAGACCCGAGCTCATTTTTCCGTTTTCGGTTACGTTAGGGCTAAGAATGCATTTGGGTTAAGTGGATTGGGAGCCACTATACAGCTGAGAGACCATTTTACGATCGTATAGACTAAAAGGGAACAAGAGAGAGAGAGAGAGAGAGAGAGAGAGAGAGATACCAGAGGGGCGCCAGGTATTAATAAGTCAATGGGGCTGAGTAAAGGGGCAGTTCTACGAGGAATGCACTATGTTTCAGGGATCATTGTTGTGATGGCTATGGCAAAAAATGAGGGGGAGAGAGAGAGAGAGAGACAGAGATAAAAAAGAAGAAGGAAGAGGTAGATGGAGAGACTATGACAGAGAGATATCATGGAGGGTAGGGCAAAGGAGGAAGGGAGGGGGAGGGGGGAGTGGGATGATAGAAAGGAAATAGATAACCCTCCTCCAGTATCTCCACCACACCACAGCTGCATGACGAACGGGGGTATTTCCCCCCACCTCTACCCCCTCTCTTCTTTGCTGGTGGGGGTGCCACGGCTGCAAAGGAGGGTTCTGGGGAAGGGGGGGGGGTGTGGAAAGCGGCAGCAGCCCTGAGTGTGGGAGAAAGAGACCGAGAGAGAGCAGTGTCACTAGTGCGGTCGTCCAGTAAGGGCCGCACGTTGGTGGTGGTGCTGGGAGTGCCAACACGTGTCTTGGAGAGTGAAACGGGGGGAAAAGGAAAGCCCCGGAAGGCAGAGTTCGAGTGAACCTCGAGAAGGTTTTTTTTTTTTTTTTTGCAAGTTTTGGTGGTTGTTTTTAAGTGTCTTACACGAAAGGAAATCGAGAGGAGACGACGCCTCTTTCGGGCCGAAGGCTTTTTGGATGCAGGTTTCAGTCGAAAGAGATTTTCGGAAGGTGTTCTTTCAAGACAGAGAGAGAGGTTGCCTCTTCCGAAGGTCGTCTTCCCCTCGAAGGAAGGACCCGGATACTCCGAAGGGGGAAGAAGTTGAGGACGAAGAAGGCCCACGTGCTGGCCACAGCCACGTCAAAGAAGTCACTGGTAGGCGGCGTCGAGAGTGAGGAAGAGATAGAAGGAGAAAGAGAGAGAGAGAGAGGGAGGAGTGAGGGACGCCTCCGTCTTGTAAACACATCGAGGGCGTGTGGTTGGGCGCCGGTGTTTACATGATGACCGTGGCAGAGGCGGAGTTGGTGAGGCGGGCGGCGGAAAAAGGTCGGAGTGCATCATTTTGCGCTCCGTCCCAGCCGCTGTCCGCCCTCCACTCCGCGCACTCATCCTCCGATATCGATATGGACGCCCGAGCGCACGCCGCGGCGTTCCTGCAGGCGCAGCAGCAGGCGTCGTCGAGTCCAAGGGCGAGGCTGAAGTCCACCAGCTCCGCCAGGCGGTCGCAGTCCTGCAAGGTGCAGGGGTCGCGGCCTCCGCGCGTACGGCGGCGCGAGTCCCCCAGGGGCTCCGATTTGGCCATCCAGCTCGACGAGGTAGCCAACGCCGCCTTCGCCCGATGCGCCGCTGAGCAGCAGCAGCTGGAGGATGCCTCCTACAACCCTTTCCTTCGCAAGGTCCCATCCTGCGGGAGGCTGGTCACCCTGGCTCCCGACGGTGGAGCCAGCGGCGAGGATGCCGAGGGATCGCCTGTCCTGCGGAGGACGGCATCCGCCCGTCGGCCCCGTCCTCAGAATGGTTCTTCACCAAACCACTCCCCGACGCCCACGAGGGTGGTGCGTCCGTCGCAGAAGAGCCGCTCGACGAAGCGCCCCAGTGCGAATGCTAGCGGTGGATCCCGACGGGGTGGAGGAGGAGGAGGTGGGGGAGGAGGAGGAACCAGCTACCTCGATGTCAAGCCTTCCGGATCGAACGAGGGCCTCGACGATTCTTATCTTCTCAGGAGTTTCGCCACTACTACTAAAGGTAGGGAGGACACCTGTGCTCCAGGACAGTCTTTATAGTCATACCTCTTTGTTTATGAGATTAATGGTAATTATGCAAAACTGAATAATAATAATAATAATAATAATAATAATAATAATAATAATAATAATAATAATAATAAACAGGAACAACTTGAAAAGCAGCTGTGATGATAAAACCATGACAAATATTAAACGTATAAATATAACTCTCTCTCTCTCTCTCTCTCTCTCTCTCTCTCTCTCTCTCTCTCTCTCTCTCTCTCTCTCTCTCTCTCTCTCTCTCTCAGCAGTTTCATTATCAAAACGCTGACCCAACATTCCCAGCGCAGTTTTCTTCACCGGTTCCTAACATCCTCAAAATTAGGTTTCGTCATCAGCAAAAATTTACGCCGAACATATTTACCAAACTTGAAAATCGTCTTTGCAGAAGGGATGGGAAAACTTGTAACACCCCACTTCAAATATTTGCATTTTAATGGTTTTTGAGAGAAGGATTTTGACAGGAATATTGTGGGGATTGTAAGTAGGTTTTGCGCGTGACTATTTTCTTTTTCTTTTTTTGTGGTTGGAGGGTGGGAGGTTGGGGGGAGTTAATTTGTAATATCTCACTGGAAAGGAAGATCTAATTAGGTATTTGCCAGCTCTACCGTAAAATGCCAAGTAAGTTCCTGTAAAAGAAGAGTATGAAAAAGAGTAGAAGGAAAAGGATATTATACTTTACAGTATAATGAACGGCTATTGACTTTGAAAATAGGAAACTAAAGTATTGCAACAGATATATCTTTCACTTTAGCCATGATTGAAGCTAAACTTCAAGAGTTATTATAACTTTCAGGCTCTGCTCCTCTCATTTGCAGTAGATCCTGCTTAAAAGATGAAAGTTATGAAGATATTATTATTCAGTAATAGCGCTTTAATCTCCTCTCTCACGATATATATATATATATATATATATATATATATATATATATATATATATATATATATATATATATATATATATATATATATATATATATATATATATATATATATATATATATATATATATATATATATATATATATATATATATATATATATATATATATCTACACAAAAGGCTCATCAGCAGCGTGTCAGACCCTCCTAATACTTCCCACACATAACAGCTCAGAATTATACACTGTTCAGCAACTTATTGTTGTCTGTTCTTTCCACATGACCGCGCCATCTCAAAATATCGTGTTCCATCCTTTCACTCACACAAATGTTTTCACCAATTCTGTGTACCGCCATCATTGAATTTTCTTATTTTATTATTTTCTTTTAGGCAAATAGTTCATCTCTTTAATTTCAACAAGCATTTGCTTTTATTTCCAGTTTTTATTTCCACGAAGCAGAGTCAACTCAACAATTTCCGCATAACATATTCTCACCTTGACTTTCATAAACACACCAAGTCTCTTCCCAGTCTTCCACAAACACCTCGCATCATCTATTCTGTGACTTGCCTCTCTTCTTGTCGTACCCCTATCCGTTTTATTTGCTCCAGATACTACCTGTGCGAATGAAGTGCTTCTATACGTCCACCATCCATATTAATATTATATGCTTCATCTTTCTGGCATTCGTTTATTTTCATAAGCTTGCCCTTGCTCACATTCACTGTCAGCAAAATATATATATATATATATATATATATATATATATATATATATATATATATATATATATATATGTGTGTGTGTGTATATATGTGTGTGTGTGTGTATGTATGTATACACACCACACATACACACACATATATATATACATATATATATGTATATATATGTATATATTGACACAAATTAAATAAACACATATTTAACACATATAATATATATAATATATAATATATAATATAATATATATATATATATATATATATATATATATATATATATATATATATATATATATATATATATATATATATATATATTTTTTTTATTATTTGCGTCATGAGTTTGCGTCTATTAAAGGTTATTAATTAAGTTTCTTCACTTCTTAGTTTTTATAGGTTTCTGATGACCTAATGAATCGACAATGATATGAAATTGCTATTACTGCTACTTCTACTATTAAATAGAATAACGGTACTACCACTATCAAAGTTTGTAATGGTAATAATAATGGTTTTGCTGGCTATGTCGTGAAGGAAGGATTTGTCAACCTCAGCCTTCCTCAGACTGAGAGGAGGTTGGTAAAGGCAGGGTGGCGATGCTTGCAACCTCACGCCTCTTGCAGGAAAATGTGTGAAAATCGAGTTACTCAGTTTTAGCTTTCTGTAAAAGAAAATTATTGAAATGCCTATTTGTCTGTCCGTCCGCACTTTTTCTGTCCGATCTGAGGTCTTAAAAACTACTGAGGCTAGAGGGCTGCAAATTGGTATGTTGATCATCCACCCTCCAATCATCAAACATACCAGATTGCAGCCCTCTAGCCTCAGTAGTTTTTTTTATTTTATTTATGGCTAAGGTTAGCCACGATCGTGCGTCTGGCACCGCTATAGGTGCCAACAACACAGGCCACCACCGGACCGGACCGTTGCTGAAAGTTTCATGGGCCGTGACTGAGAGTTTCATGGGCCGTGGCTGAGAGTTTCATACAGGATTGCTATACGCTGTACAGAAAACTCGATTGCGCCGAAGACACTTCGGCGCATTTTTTACTTGTTTTTAGTAGATACCACTAAAGAGAAGCTGTCATTACTCAGAGAAAGAATGGAAACGTTTTCATACAGAGCAAAGGTATTTATATAGGAGATAAAATTAATGCTCATATATTTTCCCCACTGGCCGCTGTGGAAGTGAAATTATCTCTCTCCTTTGAGATTAGGCTAAGACTAACGTCAAATGAAAACGGGCTGCTGTCACGGAAGTTTCGTGATTAGAACAACTGTTGTGCATTCTTTATGACGACTGTTGCAATGATTGTGCGCCGTGATATTTCTCATTAAAAATTAGGGATAGTAATTTTTTGAAATTATATATATTTTTCATAATACCATTTTTCTGGTAGACATTACTCCAAGCATTTTAGTTCTCAGCAGGTCTTTTGGGATGTGCGGGCTACCTCCATGACCTTACTCTGACTCTCTCCGTCGACCTTGCTTATCATTCACTGGTCGAGTCATTCATGCCATCATCAGAAATGCACACACACACATATATACATACATACATATATATATATATATATATATATATATATATATATATATATATATATATATATATATATATATATATATTTCTTTATTCATGCTCGTTTTGATGCTCGTGTATTACAACATGCACGCATAAATGTACACACCAATATACTCATATACACATATATGAGTATATATACATATATATATATATATATATATATATATATATATATATATATATACTGTATATAATATATGTATGTATATATATATATATATATATATATATATATATATATATATTGTATATAATAATATATATATGTATGTATATATATATACAGTATATATATATGTAAAGTTAGTGTGTGTTCTTTTTACATTTGCATGTGGTGTAATAAACAAATATTTAAACTGGATGCCTTGCGCGAAGCATGTATTGAATTGGTTTTTTGTTCTGAACTAGACCTAACGTGATAGCCAGTGAAGTTTTTGTAATAGAGGAATTTTGTATTAGACCTGCTCGGGAATCTATGGTAATTAGCAAACGACATAGCTTACTGAATGGCGTGGAAAAATATGCTTGATTCGCATGCTTCACATGGTTAGTGTATAGTCTTAGCTTAGTAATCAGTTCTTGGTCATACTAGCTTGATTTTTTTTTTATTATATTTCTTTGAGACAGCAGAGGAAAGATCCTCCAGCTATTTTTTCCTAATTTTTATGCGCCATGAATCACTAGATAAGATATTTTGGTTGTAAAAGCTTCGTATTCCGTCAAAGCTTTAAACATTTGTTATCTTGCTATCAGAACCGATATCATTCTGCCTCTTAGTACAGCTCACTCCGTAGGGGGGTAGGGCCGTCAGTGCACCTCATGCGGTGCACTGTAGGCATTACTTAAGGTTCTTTGCAGCGTGCCTTCGGCTCCTAGCTGCAACCCCTTTCGTTCCTTTTACTATACTTCCTGTCATATTCTCTTCCATCTTACTCTCAACCCTCTCCTAAAAATTGATTCATAGTGCAACTGCGACGTTTTCCACCTGTTACACCTTTCAAACCTTTTACTGAATGACCTCATAGGTCCCCGTGCTTGGCCTTTGGTCTAAATTCTGTGTTCAATTTAGTACAGCTCACTCAACTCTATAGTTGCCTGGAAAGTTCTACATTGCAGGGGTGGTTAGAGCTCTCGGCTAGCACGCTGTTGGCCCAGGGTTCGACTCTCCGACCGGCCAATGAAGAATTAGAGAAATTTATTTCTGGTGATAGAGATTCATTTCTCGTCATAATGTGGTTCGGATTCCACAATAAGCTGTAGGTTCCGTTGCTAGGTAACCAGTTGGTTCCTAGCCACGTAAAATAAATCTAATCCTTCGGGGCAGCCCTAGGAAAGCTGTTAATCAGCTCAGTGGTCTGGTTAAACTAAGGTATACTTACCTTTTTTTTTTATAGTTGCCTGGTCATGAGTGACGTCTTTTATGAACCTTAGTAATACAGATTCCCCAAATTTAGGGTTTGAGTAGCATTTACTTAAATTTAAGGACCCCAGTGATACAGAAACCTGTACATTAAAACTTCACCGTCAGAGAACCTTAAATATATGAACATAAATAGGAGGGCCCTGAATTTATGAGTTTAAGCAACACTGGGCCCTAAATTTATGGACCTCAGTATTAGAGGCCCATAAATTGTCATACCTAAGTAACAGACGAACATTCATTCATTAGGTGACCTTTGTAGTACATAAACATAAATTTGTAGGTATCGTTAACACAAATATCTTGAATCAGGGAGCTGTGAAATGCAGAGAACAAAATTTAGATATCCCAGTAGTAAAGTGGCTTAGATTTAAGAATTTAAATAGGAGAGAGAGAGAGAGAAATTTGGTTGCCATCGTTTAGGATCTTTGCGGCGCAATCCTAAAATCTGACCAGTTTTGTAAAACAATTGAAAATTACGCTAAGTGATTTCACATTACATACATAACTTAGAGCAGTGGTTCCCAACCTTTTTTTGGCCATGCCCCATCTAGTCACCTCTAAAATCCTGATGCCCCCTGTGGTGATATATAATTCTTATACTGCATTCATGTGGAGGAAGCCTTTAAGCCATTAACTTGGTTTAAACATTCTCGAATTGCCCCCCCCCCTTAAAAATCAAATTATTCCCCACAGTGGGAACCACTGACTTAGAGAGTTAGTGACGCAAGAACGAAAATTAGTAGCCTTCCATGAACAAATTCATGAAGCATCGGGATTTTTTTTATTGACCTCTTAACTACAGAAATCACAGAAAGGACTTCAGGAGTGGAGAGACAAAGTTTTGTGATGGCAGTAAAGTAGACATATAAATCAGAAACTTAAAACCTCAGAAACTTAAAATCTCAGAGACTTAAAATCTTAGAGGCTTAAATTCTTAGAATCTTAAAGTCTCAGAAACTTAAAATCTCAGAAACTTAAAATCTTAAAATCTTAAAATCTCAGAAACTTACAGTAAAATCTTAGATACTTAACAACTCAGAAACCTAAAAAATCTCAGAAACCTAAAATTTTAGGATCTTAAAATCTCAGCTACTTAAAATCTTAGAATCTAAAAATCTCAAAAATTTAGAAATTTAAAATCTCAGAAACTTAAAATCTCAGAAACTTAAAATCTTAGAATCTTAAAATCTCAGAAACTTAAAATCTCGAAAACTTAAAATCTCAGCAGTCAAGAATCGGAAATTTGAGGATCTCAGTAATTTTGAACCTAGGTTTCAAAAAATTTGTCATCAGAAGCTGACCATTAATCTTTTCTTGAGTATGACGACCATAGACTTAAAATTAGGGGCACCATTTGCCTGCTATTCTACATCTTGAGGTTTCTGGAACATAGAGACCTAGTTTGAAGACCTTACTACGAGAAGGGCTTGAAATTTGGAATTTAAATATTGGATTTTCTCCAGTTTAGAGGCCTTTACCATAGTAACCTAAAATTAGGGAGGTAACACTGAAACTGAATTGAGTTTCCATTTGTACGTAGTCCTAAATTTCAGGCCCCTGAAGTGAATGAATACCACTAGAACGGGCACAATAATTGTCTTCAAAGCTTTGGAGTGCGCATGAACTTCCGATATATTAGAGGATATAGAGGCACCCATATCTTACAGCTATTAGTAGAGGAGCGTAATAATGGTAACTATTAGTATGCAAAGTGTTAGATTTCATGCTCAAATCCAAAGCAGCAGTGACTAAATTTCTTACATGAGTGGTTACAAAAATTTTGCATTTATTAGAAACATTTTTTTTATATAGCTCAACAAGAAGGACCTCAGTTTTATACAATTGATAAACACCCTAATTTTGCTTTAGTTGATGTAGGAAATTTGGAGACTTTATGAAAATGAGTAGAAGCACCAGGAATTTTAACATATTATTAAAATAAGCACTCATTTTTAGATCCGTTGGCAAACGAAGCTGAGTGTTGTACGAGTCAGCAGAAGCGCCTAGTTGTGCGAATATGCGTCTTTTTCATTGTCAGAATAGACGTTGAATTTTATTGAAATCAGTGTAAAACCTAGGGCTTCAAGGAGAAACTCGAAGTCTTTTATTATTTGTTTGTTTTGCAGTACTTATATTATTTTCCGTGAACTGTTGTCTTTCTTCCTTTCTGCCAAATTAACCGTGTCATAAAAACACATTGTAATTTATTCACCTGTAAACAGAATTCTTAGCAGTGGATAACAGAATATGCAGATTATGAATTGTTTTTATTTTCAAACAGATGGCAATACGGCTACATTTTGCACCTGCACTTGCTAAAACTATTTCTAATAGAAATCTTTTGTGATTCATTCAACTCACTGATTCTTAGGCCTTACTTTGACCCATTCCACTCTCATTCCGCTCTCTCTGTTTACTCTAGACCCTTACACACCACTGTACCTTTGCGTTAAAACAACCAAGTCATGTGGATCTTGAATGTCCAGTACACGATGACTTTATTGGAGGGTGTTTACCATCTCTTGGTTTTCCCAGTTGTCTTCATCCCAAGGTAATTTTCGGTAAACGAGCTTAGTTTTCCCACTTGTTTTCATCCTAAGTAATTTCGGGTAAACATGAGCTTAGTTTTCCCAAGGTAATTTTCCTGTATACATGAGCTTAGTTTTCTCCACTTGTCTGCATCCTAAGGTAATTTCCTGTAAACATGAGCTTAGTTTTCCCCACTTGTCTCCATCCTAAGGTAATTTCCTGTAAACATGAGCTTAGTTTTCCCATTTGTCTGCATCCTAAGGTAATATCCTGTAAATATGAGCTTAGTTTTCCCCACTTGTCTGCATCCTAAGGTAATATCCTGTAAACATGAGCTTAGTTTTCCCCACTTGTCTGCATCCTTAGTTAATTTCCTGTAAACATGAGCTTAGTTTTCCCACTTGTCTGCATCCTAAGGTAATTTCCTGCAAATATGATGTTAGTTTTCCCACTTGTTTGCACCCTAAGGCAATTTCCTGCAAACGTGAGCTTAGTTTTCCCACTTGTCTTCATCCTAAGGTAATTTCCTGTAAAACATGAGCTTAGTTTTTCCACTTGTCTTCATCCTAAGGTAATTTTCTGTAAACATGAGCTTAGTTTTCCCACTTGTCTGCATCCTAAGGTAATTTTCTGTAAACATGAGCTTCTACTCAACGACTGAAGACGTCAGGAAAAGATCAATTTCTTCTGGGTTTAACCATGGCCACCGGTGGCTATGGCTTAACGCATCAGATTGTAGGCCTACCCGTCATTGCTGTCATCTCTGGTGGTTGGATGCTCCAATTAATGTCTGTCTCTTGGGATCCAGTTAGATTTACTGATGATAATTTGCGAAGAGAATTCTGAAAAATTTTTGGGGTAAAACCAGATTTCGGAAGGATTGCCAAGATGAGAATATTAGGGAATCATGATAATTCGGTAATGTAAGAAAATTTATTATGTTCAGAAGATCAAATGAATTGAATGGGATTTGGTTCGGGGAAGAATTTATGCAAATACTATCTAGACGAAATTAGAGTTTTGAAGTGAAGAAAAGCTTCGATTCGTTATCAAGAAATCAAATGGAAATTATGACTTCTCTAGGTATCTCAGTAAAAAAATCGTAATCCTCGGCTTCCGCGCCCCAGTGACTTTCTTTCCCCTGCTGCCAGTCTTTGGAAATCTCTCTCTTTCTCCCGTTTATCCTCCTTTTTGTGACGTTTCATCCTTCAAGAGTCAGGTGCATTGCTTCCTTTGTGGTTAAGCCCCGCCTTCCTTCCTTTATCCTTTCTCCATGTTTCTTTCCTGTCTGGGCTAGATAAAGGCAACAGTGTTAGGAATGCAGATAATATATATATATATATATATATATACAGTATATATATATATATATATATTATATATATATATATATTATATATATATATATATATATATATATATATATATATATATATATATATATATATATATATACATACATACATACATGTTTATATGTAATATAATATACATATGTATGCTTGTATGTATATTACATCTATAATTATACGTATGTATGTATGTATATATAATATATATATATATATATATATATATATATATATATATATATATATATATATATATATATATATATATATATATATGTATATATATACTATATATATATATGTATATGTATATAATTAAACTTTCGTTGTTCAGACATACAAAAGAGCACTCAAGTGTCAATTTAATTTTTCTCCTCCTAGAATGAACGACGCGAATTTCTTTCAGTTGCCAGACGTCACTACATAGCGGTTTTATGTGGCAGAACATTCTTTGATAAGACGGGAATGAAGTAACTGCCTTTTGTCTTCTTCTTGGTAGAAGCATTCGAACTTCTGGCACAAGGCGTCTACATGCAACTTTGCGATAAAATGTCTCTCTCTCTCTCTCTCTCTCTCTCTCTCTCTCTCTCTCTCTCTCTCTCTCTCTCTCTCTCTCTCTCTGCCAAGTGCAATCAACTTTGGTGTTGTGAAACCCCTTTGGTTTCAATTTGGTGACTTTTTATTCTGGGAGTAAGGGTTAATATTGTTTCAAAGTTATTTCTCCTCATTGGAATTATTTGATGTATGATGTATGAGGAAATCTTATTATTTTTATCAACTGCAAATTATAAGACACGAAATAAATATTCAACGATTGGAACTTCATTGATCAACAATGCCTTTGTGGCAACGGGGGAGTTTGATATTTAATGTTTCATTAATCCAGTATCTCCCAGCAGTTGGCTCTTAAGTCCTCTCTCATTTATCTCCGGTTACTCATTTTTATTATTAATCTCAAACTTGGAAACAAAAGCCCCCCGCAGTGTACATGGCGAAAGATCTAGAAAGTAGGCCACCGTCCTGACGTCACGGACGCCCACTCGCTCATAATTGGCTCGGCGATTTACTTGTCTTGCATTGCGTCACGGCATTGGTTGCCGAAGCAGCCGACCTTTATGTCTGGCGCTCGCTGATTGGCTCCGCGTCAGCTGCTTCATGTTTAAACGTGTCACAATTAAATTACTTGGCTCGGCGGGGGAGGAGTAAGAGAGAGAGAGAGAGAGAGAGAGAGAGAGAGAGAGAGAGTCTGAAAGGCACCCTTCAGCTTTGAAAGTTTCTCCTCGAAAGAAAACGAGGGGAAATACTCCGCAATGACATTTGCAGTGGATCATGTTATACAAGTTTACCGCTTATGTAATTAGGGGTTTGATCTAGTTAGTAAATTGCTGAAAGGAGATTGCAATGGTCTTCTTATACGTGTATGAATTACGCATACATACGAACACAAACATATGTATATACGTACAGTATATATATATTATATAATATATATATATATATATATATATATATATATATATATATATATATATATATATATATATATATAAAATAGATTTAAAAAACGTAATTGGCAATTTATGTACATACGTACTGACATGAAATGCACTCGCCCACACTACCGGTAAATATAGCATTTTATAACAAACACAGCTTGGTGGTTTTTGCAGTGGTACGTGGAACTGAAATGAAACTAACGATGCTTTGTGTAAATCGTATCAAATTCCTCTCTGATGGCTATTTATATTTTTGTCTTTTCATTTTTGCTGCGTATTTATTGAATTTCATATAGTATTAAAATCTTCATTTTTATTTAGTTATATAGTTTTCATTTTTTTAAATTTTAAATAAAGCTGCATATTTGATGGCACAATACTTACATTAGACAGATACGTTTGCGCTAAGGGTTTTATACTTTACATTTAGATTGCATATTTCTCTCTCTCTCTCTCTCTCTCTCTCTCTCTCTCTCTCTCTCTCTCTCTCTCTCTCTCTCTCATGCACACAGTTTTGTTCGCCAGAATATTTGTCATTTCTGACTTTCAGTCTGTTTGCAACACGTCGTACGTTTAGATTCTCTCTCTCTCTCTCTCTCTCTCTCTCTCTCTCTCTCTCTCTCTCTCTCTCTCTCAGTTTTGTTCTTCACAATTTCCTCTTGTCATTTGTCCCTTTCAATCTGTTTGCAATGTACAGTTCATTAAGATTCCGTATGACTCTCTCTCTCTCTCTCTCTCTCTCTCTCTCTCTCTCTCTCTCTCTCTCAGTGAATATCGAGCATGGTGGTAAATTATGAAAAGGCAGCCAAAAATAGTTACGTTGCTTTCCGTCTCTCTTCCTAAGTTGGCTTTAGCTTCCCTTCCTGTAACCTGGTTTTTCGAAAAAAAAAAAAAAAGTCTTTTTAGGCGTTTCCTCTTCCCATTCCCTCTCCTGGGAAGATATTTCCTCCCCTTTTTATGGCTACACTCGGTTTGGTTTCCTCTTTGTATTTTAAGGTTTATTCTGTTTCCGCTATTTTGCGTTTTCTTTTTTTTTCAATTTTTTTTATTCCCAGTTTGATTTTGTGCCGGATGGTGTAGGAGAGATGAAACTTATCTGCTCCCCCCGCCCCCTATTTTTTTAGCGTCCTGTGTATCTTTATACCTTCCTACATATTTGTCTTTGTCTGTTAATCTGCCCTCTGTCTATATTTCTTTCTATCTGTTTATATTATTTCTTCACTCTGCATACGTAAATAATTTAATAATTTTTTTTATCTTTAACTATAATCATAATTTAATGTTTTTAAAACACTCGTTCTAATGTTTGTAGTCCAGTGTGTGTTTACGCAAAAGTAATTTTAATCATCTGCGAATTTACTTTATTTCATGATCTCTGAGATGATTAGGAGATGATGAAGGATAATAGTAGATTTTATATATAGTGATTGCTTATAGTGGATTTTGCAATTAAATATGTATATATCATGTATATGGGTGTATGTATATACATGTATATATTATATGTATGGGTGTATGTATGTATGTATATATATACACATTTATAGATACGTACATACCTTATTGTTGCTTCTCCCTTTATTTGTTTTTTTATAACTGTCGTCGCTTTGTTCTGTGGAACCACTTTCGTAAGTTAATGGCATTTGAGGTTTCTGGGAAGTAATGCTACTTTTAACATAATGTCGTTCGTTTTAAGTTTCTCTTCGTTTCCCTTTCATTTTGTCTTTCTGTTATATGTTTTTTTTAATGAGGTAGTTAATGTGTACTGCATCTGCTGTCGCAGTAGTAGTTTATTTTATACATTATTGTAGTGTCTGTATTTTTAAGTTATTTCAGTTATATTTGTAGCTCACGCTGTGCATTATTTTAATGTGAATGTTCTCCAGTTATTTTCTATTTATCATCGTCCTTCTATTCTGTCTTTGTCTCCTCTTTATCTTCTTGCCGTTCTGTTCCCTTTACGAACTACCACCTCTGATATCCGCTCCAACCCCCCCTTTTTCTCCGGGCCAAAATGGTTCCTCATTTCCCCAAAATGTTCGTCTAATGAAGCCATCGAGATCATCCGACTTCCTGTGGGGTCAAGGGGACTCATCTCATCCAGATTTCGGCGGGGGCGGGGGATGGGCGGGCGATTATAGATTTGACTGATATCTCGGGAATTTTACGACTAAGGGCGCCTTCGAATCGTTCCAGATCTTTTCCTTATTTTGTTTTTGATGCATTTGTTCGTAAAAAAAAAAAAAACGGTTAATGTAAACCATGAAACGTGAAATAAATATTCTTTTGGGAAAATTTGTTTAAGGTAAATACGTTTACATTTTTTTCTGTTTTCTTTGTATTTAGGAATTACGGATGTTTATGCTCATCTATTGTTGAAATATTTTTTTTTTAATATTCTATAATATTTGGGACTAGTGAGTTGTTTGATTTCATATATATATATATATATATATATATATATATATATATATATATATATATATATATATATATATATATATATATATATATATATATATATTTACATACATGAAATCAAACAATTCACTAATCCCAACTATAGAAAATTAATAGAAAATATTTCAATGCACTATCGGTTAGGGGTGAGTTCGAATCTTCTCCACCGGAAGCAGGTGGGGTTTCTTTATTTGATTCTCATTTCATATTTATGGCTTTGTCGTAACTAGTGTACCCGAACAGTATGAAGAAAGAGAGAAGTTATTTGCGGCCATGTGGTTATTGCAAATAGATGTCTGTTTTGTAAAATGTAACTTGTAGACTCTCTCTCTCTCTCTCTCTCTCTCTCTCTCTCTCTCTCTCTCTCTCTCTCTCTCTGTGTGTGTGTGTGTGTGTGTGCGTTTGACCGCCAAGAAATGCCCGACGATGTGAGCCCATCCATTGGGTCAGGTTTGGTGCTCGCGACCTTATCCCTATATGTGAGTTTAGTTTTTTGTAAAAGGATACTATTGTGCCGGCTTTGTCTGCCCGTCCGCCCTCAGATCTTAAAAACTACTGAGGCTAGAGGGCTGCAAATTGGTATGTTGATCATCCACCTTCCAATCATTAAACATACCAAATTGCAGCCCTCTAGCCTCAGTAGTTTTCATTTTATTTAAGGTTAAAGTTAGCCACAATCGTACTTCTGGCAGCGCAAAGGTGCCAGCAACACAGGCCACCACCGGGCTGAGAGTTTCATGCAACATTGTACGCTGTATAGAAAACTCGATTGCGAT